>NW_028317933.1:300000-597500 GCF_062004578.1 Staurois parvus | reverse complement strand
CTCTCTATCTATCTATCTATCTATCTATCTATCTATCTATCTATCTATCTATCCTATTTTTAATTTTATGTTTATTTATGTAATTTTTTTCTTTTTTGTCTGAGTATAGATCTATGTTTGTCCCAAGCATGTTTGAATCCACTTACTGTTGACTGAATCACTGCCTATGCTGGGAATCTATGGCAGGCAAAAACTAATTTTTGAGTGAATTTTGGCTAGAGCTCTGCTTTAAAGTGGTTGTAAACCTCAGGCATGAATTATCAGCAAAGCATAGCCCTCTGTAGTGTGTACTTGGCTCAATCCAGAGCATTGAGTGTAATTTCTCTCTGCTGCCTTGTTCCCCTGCTATTAGCATGAGTCACTTCTGACAAGTTTTCCTGACACCAAGAGAAAAAAGTTGACAGGGGAGGGATCTCCAGCACACAACCTGTGACTGACAGCCTCAGCTCTGTTCCTGTGTGGTGTGAAGGGGAAGGGTGTCCCTTCCCTCCAATCAGCTCTCAGCTCTCCTCATTGAGTTCTGCAGAGTGTAACTTTAATTCTCTGTCCTCTGTTTTCTGAAAGCTCAGATAAGCTGCATAAATTTTGTTTTTTGAATGGTTGTAGAGAAGAGAAGACTGTAGATAAACAAGGACAATGTTTGTAGGAGGAGTTGTCTTACCTCTGTTTATCACCTGAGACCAGTCACTCCACTGGGTATATGTAAAGGTTTACAACCACGTTAAAGTGTATCTCTCTCCAAAACATTATCCTTGAGTTGAATTGGTTTAATTGATCCTTTAATTGTTTGATCCATGCTCGAAGTTCCGCTTTAATTGAAGTGGTTTTCCTTTAACTACGCTGTTGGAATTGAATGAAGAGCTGCTCACTGCAAATTCTTCCCACTCCATGTGTGCCTTCTCCTGGCTATTCTTTGGTAATTCTCATATTTCTCCGATGTTTCATCCTGTGCGGGTGATAAACTGTAATGAATCGGTCTATTTGGTAGCACTTCACACAGTGTATTACAGAGGGTCTCCCGGACTCTGCGTTAGGTGTCGTTATATATGCTCTGATAAACTTGTTATCTTTCTTCTTCACTTTTCAATTTTAGAAGCTGCTGTGAGCTGTGAGTTATCAGCAATGTCAGGGTCAGAGCGATGTCTTTCTGTCTTGGGTGACAGTGACATTGTGACAGCTTATCACAACCAGATGATAATTACAAGTAGATCATGAGCTCCCTTCCCCACTCTGCCCCTGTAAGGACGAGACAATGTCCCATCCTAAGCTGTACGTCAACTAACAACTCACAGTTTTCTGCTTGTACACTGAAGATTGTTTAAAATATACAGCTATGTCAAATATGTTTTCTTATACGTCTTATATCCCCCCCCAGCACCAGAGACCAAAACTGGAAATGTTGACCTCTATGTTCTCCAACTCTTGATTAACCACTAGCCTACAGGGCATTTATACCCCCTTCCTGTCCAGGACAATTTCCAGCTTTCAGCGCTGTCACACTTTGAATGACAATTGCGTGGTCATGCAACACTGTACCCATATGAAATTTTTACCATTTTTTTGTGACAGATAGAGCTTTATTTTGGTGGTATTTAATCAGCTCTGGGTTTTTTTATTTTATCTTAAACAAACCAAAAAACACTGAAAATTTTGAAAAAAAAGTTTTTTCTTCGTTTTAGTTATAAAATTTTGTAAATAAGTGATTTTTCTCCTTCTCTGATGTGCGCTAATGAGGCTGTAGTGATGGGCACTGATAGGCTGCACTGATGGGCACTGATAGGTGGTACTGATGGGCACTGATGAGGAGGCACTGGTAGATAGCACTGATGGGCATTGACAGGTATCACTAAAGGGCACTGAAAGGCAGCACTCATATATGTCACTGATAGGCGGCACTGACTGTCACTGATAGGTGACACTGACTGGCACTGATAGGCGGCACTGACTGTCACTGACAGGCGACACTGACTGGCACTGTTAGGTGGCACTTACTGGCACTGTTAGGTGGCACTGATAGGCAGCACTGATGGGCACTGATAGGCGGCACTGATGCACACTGACAGGCGGCACTGACTGGCACTGATATGCGGCAGTGACTGGCACTGATACGTGGCACTGATTGGAAGCACTGATTGGTGGCACTGACTGGCACTGATGGGTGACACTGAAAGACAGCTCAGATGTGCACTGGTAGGCACTGAAATGTGGCACTGATGTAGCACTGATGGGCACTGGCAGGTGGCATGGATAAGCACTGACAGCTGGCACTGATGGACACTGACAGGTGGCACTGCTGGGGCTACACAGATTATCAGGGCACACTGATTATCAGTGCTCTGATAATCAGTGTACATGTCCCCTCTGAGGAATGCCGATTACTGGCTCTCGTCTCCTCTCAAGCTGGCAGCGTGAAAGCTCGTGGGGAGAGAAATGCCAATAACTGGCATTTCCCTGTTTACATGTGATCAGCTTTGATTGGACACAGCTGATCACATGACCGAGCCGACATCTTCGGCTCTCTCCGTTCATCGGTGATCTGCTGTGCGCTCCCTGAGCCATGCATGCACGGTTAGAATGGGAGGACGTCATATGATGTCCTCCCAGAACAAGAGAACCACCTTGCGCCCGTCATTGTACTATATGGCTAAAGTGGCTGTAAAGGCTCAAGGTTTTTTTACCTTCATGCATTCTATGCGAGAAGGTAAAAAATATTCTCTGTGCTGTAGCCCCCCCAGCTCCCCCTAATGCTCACCTAGGCCCCCTCTCGATCCATTGGAGTCTCGGCTATCCTGGAACTCCCTCTCCTCATTGACTGAGACAGAAGCGGGAGCCATTGGCTTCCACTGCTGCAGAGCCTCCTGTGGGAGAGCAGAACAGTGCTGCTGCAGACGTGCATGGTGCTGGACCGAGATTGGGCTCAGATAAGTATTTTGGGGGAGCTGACATGGAAAGGTTTTTCACCTGAATGAAGAGAATGCATTAAGATAAATCTTTTACCTTTAAGCCACTTTAAGTTTTAGGGAACAGGTTAAAGTGGGCCTTGTATAAAATGCTGCCCTCAACCCCTGCTTACAAAATGCAGGGCGCAAAATGCAAACATAACATACGAGTAAACGCCTTTGAATCGAAATGTGGTAACATCCTCTCTTGTCTTGTGTTGCTGTGATGTAGTGATCTTTATAATGCTACAATTGAAAAATTGGGGTTTATTGTGTGGTCATCCACTTTGTCTGAAGTCATGCCGTGACGAGCCAGACCGACACCTACTGGATGATTTTGGGGCCAGAGCTTGGGCAGACCAACCTTAAGTGGTGTGTGGTGATGATGGGATTAAAGTGGTTCCAAAGGCTCAAGGTTTTTCACCTTCATGCATTCTCTGTATGAAGGTAAAAAACCTTCTCTGTGCAGCAGCCCCCCCAGCTCCCCCTAATTTCACCTAAGCCCCCTCTCGATCCACTGGAGTCTCGGCTATCCCAGGACTCCCTCTCCTCATTGAATGAGACAGAAGCCATATATATATATATATATATATATATATATATATATATATACTGTATATACACTGTATGTTGAACTGTGTTTTTTATATATTACAAAATTAATTAAAGTTTTATTCTTCAGATTATTTTTAACATATAAAAAAGTAATTTTAACATATTTTTACATATATTTATAAATGCATTCCAAAAATGTAGATTACATGTATTACTAAAGACATATAGTATATTTGAAAATGTATTCAAAAAAAGATTTTTCTTATATTTTGTAATATATAAAAAACGCAGTTCAACATACAGTATATATATATATATATATATATATATATATATTTTTTTTTTTTTTAAATATATTGCATACGGCCAAAATTGTAGTATCTCAAGTATATATCAATATATTTGGGAAGAATATTTTAAAAATATATTTAAAATATATTTTTCTTCCATGTGGGTAGCTGTGGCTGTGTGGTCAAACTTGCTGTGGTTATACTATATGGCGGAAGGAATTTTCTTTAATAGATTGTCTGTCCTAATCCTTGGGGAATAAACAGGCTTCATTGTCCTACATTGAGAGACTTTGTGTTGGTAGCCTTGTAAATTGGCAGCTATCATTTTTTGGAGCTGGATTGGGGGGGGGGGAGGCTTGAACTACGTAGTTAGTGTCAGAGAAACCAGGATTTATCCTACAGTGAGATGCACAGCTCATCTCAGCCATAACCTGCTGTATTGTGTTTCTAGCACCAAAAAATACAGGCAGAAAAAAACACATAGAAGTCTATTTATAAAAAAAATGGCATTTGCACAGCCAATATGAAGAATCCCTGTAATATGTCTAATATGTGCTTTTCCTATGATCATCAGTAGAGATGAGCGAATCGAACATGACGAAGTGGAATTCGTTCCGAAGATTTGGAAAAATTCTATTCGCAACGAATCTGAAGATTAGCAAACTTCGGATGCACGAATCAAATTTTCCCAAAAATGGCGGCGACATGTGTGGCCACGGAGAAAATGGACAGAGAAGATGGGGCGGGGATCTCTGGGAAGGCGCGCAGACAAGGCGCGCTGACCCATAATGCATTCATGACATGTGATCGCATTAGCCAATCAGCAGCCAGCCAGCACTATAAATCGCGGCCATCTTAGAATTCTCCATTAGCCTCCGGTCATTCAAGAGAGACAGACCTGTCTGTATTAAGGGATAGAGTTAGGGCCACAGAGACTTTAGGGCCACAGAATCGTTACTCAGGGACACAGAATCGTTACTCAGGGACACAGAATCGTTACTCAGGGACACAGAATCGTTACTCAGGGACACAGAATCGTTACTTAGGGCCACAGCTATCAAAGAATCGAAAATTTAAAGTGACATACACCCTTTTTTTTTTGGTGGCTGTCGTGCACAGTTGGTGCTGCAGTTTGCCGATTGTGCAAAATAAACTGACTTTCTGCTTCACAACCACTATTGTACGTTCAAAGAGTTAAATCCATTTACACGCCGGCTGGCGGTAATATTTTTTGGGTGATTAGTGCATTCCAGTGACAGAAACGTACAGTTTCCAGCCAACGGCAAGCTGAAATTGACCGATTGTGCTAAATAAACTGACTTTCTGCTTCACAACCACTATTGTACGTTCAAAGAGTTAAATCCATATACACGCCGGGTGGCGGTAATATTTTTTGGGTGATTAGTGCATTCCAGTGACATAAACGTACAGTTTCCAGCCAACGGCAAGCTGCAATTGACCGATTGTGCTAAATAAACTGACTTTCTGCTTCACAACCACTATTGTACGTTCAAAGAGTTAGATCCATTTACACGCCGGGTGGTGGTAATATTTTTTGGGTGATTAGTGCATTCCAGTGACATAAACGTACAGTTTCCAGCCAACGGCAAGCTGCAATTGACCAATTGTGTACAATAAACTGACTTTCTGCTTCACAACCACTATTGTACGTTCAAAGAGTTAGATCCATTTACACGCCGGGTGGCGGTAATATTTTTTGGGTGATTAGTGCATTCCAGTGACATAAACGTACAGTTTACAGCCAACGGCAAGCTGCAATTGACCGATTGTGTACAATAAACTGACTTTCTGCTTCACAACCACTATTGTACGTTCAAAGAGTTAAATCCATTTACACGCCGGCTGGCGGTAATATTTTTTGGGTGATTAGTGCATTCCAGTGACATAAACGTACAGTTTCCAGCCAACGGCAAGCTGCAATTGACCGATTGTGCTAAATAAACTGACTTTCTGCTTCACAACCACTATTGTACGTTCAAAGAGTTAAATCCATATACACGCCGGGTGGCGGTAATATTTTTTGGGTGATTAGTGCATTCCAGTGACATAAACGTACAGTTTCCAGCCAACGGCAAGCTGCAATTGACCGATTGTGCTAAATAAACTGACTTTCTGCTTCACAACCACTATTGTACGTTCAAAGAGTTAGATCCATTTACACGCCGGGTGGCGGTAATATTTTTTGGGTGATTAGTGCATTCCAGTGACATAAACGTACAGTTTCCAGCCAACGGCAAGCTGCAATTGACCGATTGTGTACAATAAACTGACTTTCTGCTTCACAACCACTATTGTACGTTCAAAGAGTTAGATCCATTTACATGCCGGGTGGCGGTAATATTTTTTGGGTGATTAGTGCATTCTAGTGACATAAACGTACAGTTTCCAGCCAACGGCAAGCTGCAATTGACCGATTGTGTACAATAAACTGACTTTCTGCTTCACAACCACTATTGTACGTTCAAAGAGTTAGATCTATTTACACGCCGGGTGGCGGTAATATTTTTTGGGTGATTAGTGCATTCCAGTGACATAAACGTACAGTTTACAGCCAACGGCAAGCTGCAATTGACCGATTGTGCTAAATAAACTGACTTTCTGCTTCACAACCACTATTGTACGTTCAAAGAGTTAAATCCGTTTTTATTTTTGGGGTGCTTATTGAATTAAAGAGTATTTCAGACAACACGCAGAGGAGTGGCAGAGGAGGCAATGTTTCAGGAGCGAGCAGACGTGGCAGCAGAGGAAGGGGTCGAGGCAGCACTAGTCGCAGCCAGAGGCCAGTGCTCCCGGTGTCATCCAGCGGTCGTGTCTCCACCGACAACCCTGCCGTCATCGATTGGTTGACTCGGTCGTCTTCCTCTTCCCAGGTCACCTCTGACACCTACAGCCAACGGTCGGTGGGTACGTCAGACACAACCGTTAGTTGGCATGGCCCGGGAGCAAGCCCACTGAAATCACGTGTCCTCGACCTGCCCCTGTCCTTTGGTGTTCCCTCACCAAGCGAAGTATCGCATGCTGTGGGCTCAACCCCACTGTACAGTGAGGAAGAGCTAACAGAGGGCGGTCAGGAACGGGGGGAGACATCCGCCTCTTCAGCAGCCAGGCGAAGAAGTACTGGCGAGGAGAGTGGCTCGGTCTGTCTCCTGACCCACACGCAGCCGAGGGGGCTAGTAGTGACGCGGAGACCCTAATTGATGATGATGAGGCTGATCGCACTTGGCAGCCTCGTCGTCATCAGGCTATTGCTTCCGCATCATCAGGAGAAGAGGGTGCCAGCTTGCCAGCGAGCAAAACAGTCGGTGGGTTGCCCAGGAGGCAGCAGGGTCGCAGCAGTGTCAGTGGAGCCAAACGGCCACGGAGTAGAGCACCAGCTCCACTGCAGCCTACCACCACGGCCAGTAGTGGTGCCGGTGTGCACGGAGGAAGTAGCAGTCAGCCAGTGAGGAGTAGCGGGGGCAAAGTTTCCTACTCGGCGGTGTGGCAATTTTTCGTCAAGCCGCCCGAGGAAGTAAACGTAGCCGTATGTCGACTATGTGGCCAGAAAGTCAAGCGTGGCCAGGGGGCCAATGTTGGGACTACAGCTTTGCGTCAGCATATGCAGCGTCGCCATTCGGTGGCCTGGGAAAACCGTGATAAAGATACGGCGGTTCTGCCTGCCCCAGCCCCCGCTCCATCACCCGCTCCGTTACTTGCTCCGTCACCCGACGTCAATCGCCCTCTATCAGCCAGTCAAGGCTCCAACACCTCTGCTGAGGGGAGTTGTCGCTCCTTGGCATCTTCCGCTCGTTCAGATGCTCCTTCTCCTGCTACTCCTCTTCACGGATTCCATCACCAGTCTTTCTTGGAATCCGTTTCCAAGAGACAACAGTTTGCGAGCACGCACCCGACGGTACAGAAGCTGAACGTCCTCCTGTCCAAGTTGCTGGCGCTGCAGTCCCTCCCTTTCCAAGTGGTGGACTCAGCACCTTTCCGAGAAATGATGGCTTGTGCCGAGCCGCGGTGGAGAGTGCCAAGCCGGCATTTCTTCGCCAAAAAGGCAGTGCCAGCCCTGCATTCACATGTAGAAGAGATGGTGGGCCAGTCTTTGAGCATGTCGGTCTCTGCCAAAGTGCACGGCAGCGCCGACGTGTGGAGCTGTAACTACGGTCAGGGACAGTACATGTCATTTACGGCCCACTGGGTGAACGTGGTGCCGGCACAGCCGCACCAGCAACTTGGACAGGTCACGCCGCTTTTGCCTCCACGTTTGCACGTCCTTGGTCCAGCAAAGATGTCCGCCTCTACCACCTCTTCTTCCGCCGTGTCCTCAGCCGCCACCCCCGTGCCAAGTCCCATTACCCGACCGGCATATCACATGTGCAGGGCGCAACGGTGTCACGCTGTGCTGCACCTGGTATGCCTTGGCGAATGTAGTCACACAGGGGAGGAACTTCTGAGTGTAATGAACAGAGAAATCGACAGATGGCTGTCTCCGCGCAAACTGAAAATCGGAACCATGTTGACCGACAACGGAAAGAACATGGTGTCTGCTCTGCGTCAAGGAAGGTTGTGCCATGCGCCATGCATGGCTCACGTGTTCAATCTGGTTGTCAAGCGGTTCCTAAAATCCACCATCCCACTGCAAGACATCCTTAAAATGTCACGTAAACTTTGCATGCATTTCAGCCATTCCTACACCCCAAAGCACACCCTCCTTGAGCTGCAGCGGCAGAACGGAATTCCACAGCATCGCCTGATCTGCGACGTTGCAACAAGGTGGAATTCAACCCTACATATGTTAGACCGCCTTTACGAACAGCGAAAGGCTATCACCGATTTCCTGATGTTACAAGAGGATAAAGGTACTCCCCTGTGTAACTTAGATGTCAGCCATTGGCAGCTCATGCGTGACACCTGCCGCTTGCTCAGGCCCTTTGAGGAGGCCACACTATTCGTGAGTTGGCAGGACTATGGGATGAACGACGTCATTCCTCTGTTGCACGTCCTGGAACAAATGCTGTTAACAATGGCTGGTCAGGGTGCGGTAGACGTGGCGCACAGATCTCAACGCCACATGACCCCTGTGGGGGCAGGACAGGAAGAAGAGGAGGACATTGGTGCTCAGGAATTATTGAGTGAAATGGGTGGTTTTTCCACTCAGCGGACAGGAGTGGAGGAGCAGGAGCATCTGGTAGAGGAGGAGGAGGAGACAGAGGACCCAGACGCACCGTGGCAGTATGCTGTGGAGATGGAGGCAGGGAGTCCCTCGCATTCCTTGGCACAAATGGCCCATAGCATGCTCGGTTGCTTGCGTAGCGACAGCCGAATAATAACCATCAGACAGAGGGATGACTTTTGGCTGTCCACCTTGTTGGACACTCGCTACCGTTCAAAAATGGTGGCCTTTTTCACACCTGCTGAGAGGGAGGCCAAAATAAAGTACTATAAAAACCACCTATGTAGTCAGCTGGTCTCTGCCTTTCTGCGCCAACGTCCATCCTCAGACACTGTGGGCCCTGTGCGCTCGCGGGAATTGCTTTGTATATCTGTCGCCTTAGGGGCCGCTGTCTGGCGACATAATTTTTTGTCACTGTGTAGACATCTATTTATAGGCCGATGTTTGGCCACAAAAATATATTTAGTAATAACCTAGCCGTTCAGGCCGCTCCCTGAACACCTCGGGAATTGCTTTGTATATCTGTCGCCTTAGAGGCCGCTGTCTGAACAGCTCATGAATTGCTTTCTATATGTGTCGCCTTTGAGGCCGCTGGCTGGACAGCTGATGAATTGATTTGTATATATGTACTTATTGTCCGCTGTCCGGACAGCTCATGAATTACTTTTTGTATATAGCCTTCCAAACCACTCTCAGAATAAGTCATGATATTCATGCTGTGTATAGCCTTATAGGCCAATGGTCAATCAAGTCATGATTGTTATAGTGTGTATAGCCTTATAGGCCGCTGTCTTTACAACTTTATAATTCCATGCAGTATATAGCCCTATCGGCCACTTTCTGGCATCCAGTTGCTGTAGCCCCCATCACCACACTGTGCCACGGGCCCCTGTACCGCCTTCTCATACTGCTGCCAGATCCATCCTCTGCCATGTGCGTCTTTGTCGTCTGCTCACGCTGCTGGGTTCCAGTTTTAAACCTAGGCCTGTGTATGGCTTCCGAATACTGCTGCCTCCACCGCCACCCTGCGCCATGTGCCTCTGTCGTCTGCTCACGCTGCTGACGGCTTCCGCTTTTTAACCTAGGCCTGTGTATGGCTTCCGAATACTGCTGCCTCCACCGCCACCCTGCGCCATGTGCCTCTGTCGTCTGCTCACGCTGCTGACGGCTTCCGCTTTTTAAACTAGTCCTGTGTATGTCTTCCGAATACTGCTGCCTCCACCGCCACCCTGCGCCATGTGCCACTTTCGGGTCTCCTCACACTGCTGCCAGGTCCATACTGATTCATGGCCCCCTGTACCGGCTCCTCATGAACGTGGTTCAGCGAGTTTGCATCACTTAACGGCAAATCGTTGACAAATGCTGGGACGTTCAGTGTTGTGCGCATTAAGCCAGACACCAAAGGGCAGCACAGACCTGTTATTACTCGCTCAAGCATGGCTGAACAAAACCAGTCTCTACCACAAATTGGACCCAGACCTGCCCAGGGTCTCGTAAGTAGATTGCACGGAGGAGTAGAGTTTGTTATTGGAATTAACTGTGAGGGACTTTTAAACCTAGGCCTGTGTATGGCCTTCAATTGAAGCTGCTTCTGCTCCGCCACTCTGCCATTGGACTCTTGATAGTCGTCTCCCCACGCTGCTGCTGGGGGGACTTTTTAACATAGGCCTCTGTATGGCCTTCAATTTTAGCTGCTTACGCTCCGCCACTCTGCCATGGGCCCCTGTACCGTCTCCTCATGCTGCTGCCAGGCCCGTAATCTGTCATGGGCCCCTGTACCGCCTCCTCATGCTGCTGCCAGGTCTAGAGTGTGTCATGGGTCCCTGTACGGCCTCCCATTGCTGCTGTCTCCATCGCCACACTCTGCCATGTGCCACTTTCAGGTCTCCTCACACTGCTGGTGGGTTCCATTTTGTCATAGGGTGCTGTATGGCCTCCCATTGCTGCTGCCTCCACCGCCACACTGTGGCTCCACACTCTGGTTTTGGCCCCGTGACTGCCCAAATGAGTGAAGTGTGCGGTGATTCTAAGATCGACGGCACTCATCTGCATGTCATACTGACTGACAGTATTATTTCTCTTCCCCAGCAGACTCCAAGGGCATTTAAATTAAAGGTACAGTGTTCTGCACTAATATAAAGGCTCTCTGAAGCCTAGAAACACCCTTTTTATAAGTTAAATTCGCAGCGAATATATTCGGCTCGAATCGAATTTATGCGGCGAATTCGGCGAATCAGCCGAACCGAATTTTTGAATAATTCGCTCATCTCTAATCATCAGCATTGCCTCATCTATTGGGTGGCATAACTTCTACTCAAGTAGATGTAAGTGTAGTCATCCACCTTCCCGCCCCTCCCCTGACTGTCCTTGTTATACTGATGTTTTTTTCTATATTCATTCTATATTTTTATATTTACATCGAGAATAATTATTTTTTAATGATCTACTACACTGGTCTCCAAACTGCAGTCCGAGAGCCAGATGTGGCCCTTTGCTAGCCTTTATCCGGCCCTTGGGGAACTATTCCTAACACTGGCACCAAAAGTGGGGCTTAATTCCCCCAAATGACACCAGCAATGGGGCACTATTCTTCCCACTAATATCAATGATGGGCCAATCCACTAACATGGAACAGTGATGGGCCAATATTCCTTCCAATGATAGCAATGATAGGGCACTCCTCCTCCTACTGACCACAGGCACTATGCAACTGAACACCACACCTGAGACCTTGTTTACTCTTTCTGATATTGGCCCTGAGATTTTTGCTACCCCCGCTGGCCACAATCTGACCCCCCTAAAGTCTGAAGGACAGTAAACTGGCCCTTTGTTTGGAAAGTTTGGAGACCACAGATCTACTAGATTTGGGCTGCCCCTCGAGGGCTCCATATTCACTGTCAATAACCCGCTGGGCCTCCTTACTTTTGGGGCTATTTCCTGGTACTCTAGTTTTTTAGATGCAGCACTATACATATGTCACAATGGTTTTGGTTTTGTTAGCATGCAACCTGAACATTTTTTCAATTTATATGTCATTTATAAATGCTAAATAAGAACCATGGTTCACTCCTAATAGAGTCTCCTGATCAGTGGCGGACTGACCATTTGGAAACTCGGGCACTGCCCGAGGGCCCGGGGTCATTAGGGGGCCCCATGAGATGCCCCTGGTACCTTTTCAATAGGCTCTTTTGAGTTTGGGCAAGGACACAGGGGCCCATGATCCCCTATTGCCCGGGGGCCCCATGAGTTGTCAGTCCGCCCCTGCTCCTGATGAAGCCATCTAACCGTGAAACACGTTGAGACCCCTGTCACCTGTGTTACTGCCCTTACCGCTTATAGTTCTGATCTGTATATTTGTACTATTGAATATTTTATAGAAATGTGGGTGACACAGGTCAAGTGGTCTTCTGAGTGATATTATAATTTCAGTGCCTTGTATCTATTTATGTAATTTTATGATATTTTTTGATCATTGACATTTGTAACTATTGATTTTATACATTCCTTTTTCTTGTCAATTATTATGACACCTGAACGTCTTTTTCTAGTTTTTTTCGTCTTTTGTTTGCATGATCATCAACTCCATCTAGTGGCCATAATGCAGTATTTTCTTGATTGTGGCATTCCAGAATAATACTGCACTATGGCCACTAGATGAAGCTGATGATCATAGGTAATACACTCACTTTGCAGGGAATATTTGCATCTGCTATGTAAATGCTGAGGCTTTTGCACAACAATTTAAAAAAAAGACCCCTATATGCTTTTTTTTAAGTGGAAAACCTGCCTATGTTTGTTTGGTACTGGAAATGCAATACAGCTAGTTATGGCGTATTTGAGATCTAAAATGCTCTTTGGACTCCAACTACATGTAGTGAAACCCTCCACTGAGGCTGTCTACTCCACGAGAGCTAAAGTTCGATCAATAAAGACTCCTCGGCATAAAAATGCGTCTAAAAAAAAAAAGCCGCATTTTATTTCTGCATTACCTGATCAGACAAATGTTCTCTTATGGAAATAAGGCCCTATTTGTTGAGTAGGACAATTTCCATATACACATCAAAAAGAGAAACGGACACATCACATGATTATTCAGCGATGTAAAGCTGTGATTATCCACCCTCTAAGATTTGACTCCCGTGTTATAAATATGACCTTGATGTGTGAGAAAGTGTGATCCGCACGTGTCAGCGCCCCCCTGCCATTTAATTACAGGCCCCCGTCTGGGGGTCGGTAATGCAAGCTGGCCTCTGAATTAATTGAGCCACAAAACATGGCATTTTGTGTCATGTCTTCTCCTTTCCCTTTGATACATGACATTTAGCAGACAGCGGGAAGTGCCCCAAATTATCTTCCTTCTGCAGCTTACTTTAACCTGTTCCTGGCAGGGAGATGTTTTCATCATGTAAAAGTCAAGGAGATGAAGGTTAGCAACCCAGCAAATGTCAGAGCGAGAACATCATGGGTTACATAGAGATGTCTTCTCCTCCCGCATGAGTGTATGGAGAATGAAGGTGAACAGAGCTTGTCAACACAAATAAAGCATCTGCAGGCTAATATAATAAAGCAAAGGGCACTGACTATGTGCAGAACACGACCAATCAGATTTTGGGTTACATCAGGCAGGTCAGTAAGGGATTAAATATGATCAGTGTTATGGGTTACTAATCTTCGTACTTAGCGGACGTTGGAGAAATAGACCTTCACTTTATAGTAAGACATGACACCCTATCAGAAATATGAAAAAAGGGATCAGCCGCACTCCACTCTTAGATCCTCTTAATGTATTAATTAGTGGTCAACAAAGGGACTGCATGCAACAATGTCCCCCCCCCAGGAACTAACCTTGACTGACGCGTTTCATCAATCCTGGTTTGCTCACAAGGATAGGTGAAGTCCAAGACATGACACCCTGTCACCCCTGGACACACTTACAGGGAGGGAAGGTCATTCACTCTAGTGGGAACAGAGGGACTAATAAGATTCTGTTGGACCCCCTAACCATAGCCCCCGGTTCACACCTATGCGGCTGTGCGGGCCACTTTTTGCTCGGGCACGAGAGCCCATTCTATTGGATGAATTCCCGTGCCACACACTACTCTTAGATCCTCCTAATGTATTTATTAGTGGTCAACAAAGGGACTGCATGCAACAATGTCTCCCCCCCAGGAACCAACCTTGACTGACGCGTTTCATCAATCCTGGTTTGCTCACAAGGATAGGTGAAGTCCAAGACATGACACCCTGTCACACCTGGAGACACTTACAGGGAGGGAAGGTAATTCACTCTAGTGGGAACAGAGGGACTAATAAGATTCTGTTGGACCCCCTAACCATAGCCCCCGGTTCACACCTATGTAGCTGTGTGGGCCGTGTTTTGCTCGGGCACGAGAGCCCATTCATTTGAATGGACTCCCGTGCCACACACTACTCTTAGATCCTCGTAATGTATTTATTAGTGGTCAACAAAAGGGACTGCATGCAACAATGTCTCCCCCCCAGGAACCAACCTTGGCTAACGCGTTTCATCAATCCTGGTTTGCTCACAAGGATAGGCGAAGTCCAAGACATGACACCCTGTCACACCTGGAGACACTTACAGGGAGGGAAGGTAATTCACTCTAAGATTCTGTTGGACCCCCTAACCATTACCCCTGGTCCACGCCTATGCGGCCATGCGGGCCGTGTTTTGCTGGGGCACGAGAGCCCATTCATTTGAATGGACTCCCGTGCCTGTGACACGCAGGGAAAAAAGTCCCTGCCTTACTTTGCAAAACGCAGACCGTTCGGGAACCTTGGTTTCCAGTACAGTTGCGTTTCCCAGTGCGGGCGGTGTCCCATTAGAAGTAATAGCACCCGCCCGCGGGTCCGCAATTCTCTGTGCGGGTGGTGCGGCTGCACGGATTTTCGTGCGGATCCGCAGCGGCACCACCCACACATATGTGAACGTAGGGTAAGGGGTCATTCACACTAGCGATTTAGGGTTTTAGCTGGGTTGAAGGTGTTGGCTGCTGAGGCAGCGGCCAGCAGTGTACACATACTGGGGCTGTGCAGCAAAGCAGGAATTAACCTCGACATGTGCAGAAAGAAAAAATTTGTTTAGTTTCCGATCGATTCGTTAAGTTTGCGTTTTGTTTTGTTTATTCGTTTTTGACCGGATTCAAAATTTGTTCCAATGGATTCAAAGTATTCGACTCAGAATCAAATTAAAATCAGAAATATCGAATCGATCTTAATTCATTGTGGTTATAGTCTCTTCTACTCAATATTCGAATTTCGGAAGATGACTATATTTTTAATTCTATTCTTATCTATTCCTATTTTTTCTATTCTCTTCTTTTATTTTCTATTCTATTCTTTTCTATTCTAATATTTTCAATTCTGTTTCTTTGTTTTCTTTTCTGTTCTATTCTTTTGTTTCTATTCTGTTTTATTCTATTCTATTTTTCTCTGTTTTGTTTTAATTTGAATTTCGGAAGATGGCTATATTTTTTCAATTCTATTCTCTTCTATTCTATTATTTTATATTCTATTATTTTTTATTCTATTCTACTATTTTTCATTTTATTCCTTTATTTTATATTCTATTCTTTTATTTCTATTCTATTTTATTCTGTTCTATTTTCCATTCTATTCCTTTATTTTATATTTTATTTTATTCTATTCTTATCTATCCTATTTTTTCTATTCTCTTCTTTTATATTCTATTCTTTTCTATTCTAATATTTTCAATTCTGTTTTTTTGTTTTCTTTTCTGTTCTATTCTTTTGTTTTCTATTCTATTCTGTGTTATTCTATTCTATTTTTCTCTATTTTGTTTTAATTTGAATTTCGGAACACGGCTATATTTTTTCAATTCTATTCTATTCTCTTCTATTCTATTATTTTCTATTCTATTTTTTATTCTACTCTACTATTTTTCATTTTATTCCTTTATTTTCTTTTCTATTCTTTTATTTCTATTTTATTCTGTTCTATTATTTTCCATTCTATTCCTTTATTTTCTATTTTATTTTATTCTATTCTTGTCTATCCTATTTTTTCAATTCTCTTCTATTCTCTTCTTTTCTATTCTAATATGTTCAATTCTATTCTTTTCTATTCTATTCTGTATTATTCTATTCTTTCCTATTTTTCTCTATTCTTTTTGAAATTTGAACGTTGGAAGACAGCTATATTCTTGTAATTTATTCTATTCCATTCAAAATTTGAATTTTGAAAGATGGCTATATTCTTTCTATTTTATTATTTTTTATCCTATGCTATTCTTTTTCTATTCATATATTTTCTTTTCCATTCTATTCTTTTTTTCTATTCTATTCTTGTTTTATTCTATTCCATTCTTGTTTAAATAAAAATTTGGAATATGGCTAAACTAACACTATATGTTTGAATTTGTTTTCAAATTCAATTTTGTTTTCAAATTTGTTTCAAATTCAATTAGAACTTGTTTTTTTTGGACAAAACTTTGTTTTGTTATTTTGGATTCATTTTAATTCATCACTATTGTCATTTGGAAATTTGGATATATCTGAATCTCCAAATAACAATAATTTCACCTGAATTTCAATTCGAAACAAAACAAACTGCACATGTCTAAATTATTACCCACCCCCCCCGTCGCTTTCGGCAGGCAGTGCACCCTCTGAGTGCAACCTATTCAAGTGAATGGGACTGCTCTGAAGGTGCCCTGCAGCCACGTGAATGTCTGTGGTTTCAGCGTGCTAACGCAGGGTTTAGGGGGTTAAGCAAACGGTGAGGAGGCAACATAACACCCCCTCACTGCCTGTCAAATGCTCTCTGAAGAGAGATCTGAACATGGGTCACACTTCAGAGACCAAAGCATGTGTGAACGAGCTGAAGACTGAAATTCTGCGCATGCGCAGGGAGTGACGTCATCACGCACTGGTGGGTCCTGCTCTGCAAGTAACCCACAACTGAGTGCAATCCACGCGTTGGCAGCATGCTAATGTGGGGTTCAAGGGGTTAAAGCAGGCGGTGAGGAGGCAACACAGTGCCTTCTCACTGCCTGTCAAATGCTCTCTGAGGAGAGATTTGAATGCAGATCACTCTTCAGAGACCAAAGCATGTGTGAACGAGCTAAAGATGGAAATTCTGCGCATGTGCAGGAGTGACATCATCACGTACTGGTGGGTGATGCTCTGCAAGTGCCCCACAACTGAGTGCAATCCACACATTTGCAGCATGCTAATGTTGGGTTCAAGAGGGTAAAGCAGGCAGTGAGGAGGCAACACAGTGCCTTCTCACTGCCTATCAAATGCTCTCTGAGGATAGATCTGAATGCAGATCACTCTTCAGAGATCGAAGCATATGTGAACAAGCCGAGGACTGAAATTCTGCGCATGCACAGGAGTGACGTTATCCTGCACTGGCCAACAAAGATGGCTGCAGCCTGCCACCCGGAAGACCTTAGTAGAAGATGTCGCCACCAGCAAGAGACCATGGAAGGAGAGGTAAGTATTGTGGACTTCAGTTCAACTTTTAAAAAGCTGAAAATTTCAAAAGTCCACATCAATTCAGTTTGAAGGTCTGTTCTTGTTTCTATTCATGAAATTCCTCTCAAATATATCAACATATATCCATCGAGGGATAATTGGACCTGTGCACCAATATCTAGGGAGAGAAGTAAACTAATAGTCTTTAAAGAGGAGCTTAGCAGCTCCAGATGATACAAGTTTATAAGATAAGTCCAGAGCCTGGAAAAAGGAAAATCCAATTCCACCACTGTTTACATTTACAAAGCCACTTTGCTTGCAGACAAACCGTTCAGAGCCCGTAGTGGATCCAGCTCTCGATCAGAGACTGAATTATTGCCGCTGTGTTCTGCAGAGATTTAAAATCGGGATTAGCAAAGTCAAATCATGTCAGTGCCTCGTTCCTGTGTTATAATTCAGCTCCAGAAGCAATCATCTTCTATGGGAAATAAGGAGAAATACACAAATTTACATTTAAAAAAAGAACCCTGGATTAGAGATAGAATGGTTAAAATATAATTTGTGTGCACATAGAGTATATTATTAACCACTTGAGCTCCAGAGGATTTACCCCCCTTAATGACCAGGCCTCTTTTTGCTACTCGGCGCTGCACTAATTCAACTGATAATTGCGCGGTCATGCAATGCTGCACCCAAACAAATTTACATCCTTTTTTCACACAAATAGAGCTTTCTTTTGTATTTGATCACCTGTGCGTGTTTTATTTTTCACGCTATAAACAAAAAAAGGCCAAAAATTTTGAAGAAAAACAATATTTTTTACTTTCAGCTATAAAAAATGTATAGTAAACTCAAAGTTAGTTATAAATTTAGGCCAAAATGTATTTTGCTACATGTTTTTTGGTAAAAAAAATCCCAGTGAGTGTATATTGATTGCTTTGTGTGGAAGTTATAGCGTTTACAAACTATGGTATAAATACTGCAACTTACGCCATTTTTCTGCTATACAGCGCTGCGCTAGTTTAACGGACAATTGCGTGGTCATGCAATACGGTACATAAATGAAATTTACATCCTTTTTCTCCCCACAAATTGAGCTTTCTTTTGGTGGTATTTGATCGCCTGTGCGTTTTTTATTTTTTGCGCTATAAAAAAAAGGCTGACAATTTTGAGGAAAAAAAACAATATTTTGGACTTTTTGCTATAAAACATGTCCAGTAAAAAAAAAAAATGCAAAAATCAAATTTAGTCATGAATTTCTGCCAAAATGCATTCTGCGACATGTCTTTGCTAAAAAAAAAAAAACAATACGTGTAAATTAATTGGTTTACGTGAAAGTTATAGTGTTTACAAATGTCGGGAAAGATACTGGGATTTTTAGGGTTTTTTTTATACTAATAACGGTGAATAATGATCAGTGAATTATGGCGGCGATCAGGGACTTATGGCAGCAACCAGCGACTTATGGCGGGACTGCGGGACTGCGGCAGACATTCTGACATTGGGGGGTACTGACTTGGGGTCACTGACATCCCCAAAAACACTAATACAGTGATCAGTGCAAAAAGAAAAACACTGACACTGTACTAATGGCACTGGGGAGGAAGGGGTTAACTTTATTTTGCAGGGAAGGGTTATCTGAGTGAGGGGGACAAGGCTGATGAAGAGAGAGAAACTCTTCTGTCTCGATCAGCTCATCCTCGAGCTGACAAGGAAGTTACAGACAGCACAGCTACTGCAGCTGTGCTCTCTGTCACTGTTTACCGCCGATCGCCGGGAAACAGCCGCTAAGGACCGGCTGTGACCCGGCGACTGACATCCGCGGCGGTGATCGGCGTTACAGATAGGGCGGCGGCGCGCCTCGCGCGCGCCCCCTATCTGTTTACAAAACACACATTTTAAAACGTGGTTTTGCCTGCCAGTGCCTTTCTACAGTGGCAGGACGGCAAGTGGTTAAATGACATAACTTGCATTTGCCACTTTGTATTATTATTTATTTATTTGATTGAATTACATTTTTTTTGTAATGTAGGGTTATCCTCACAGGAGCCGCTGAATATTCTGGGTTCCCCGTTCATCATTGAGCCCTGAGCAGAGCACTACCTCTGTAGTCAAAAAAATATAATAAATGTCGCACCCCTAATCTGAAAAATATTATAATCATAAAATATTCAATCACAACCCCCTGATGAAGCCGCGTGACCGGCGGCGAAACGCGTAGGGGAGGGGCTGCGACGTCACTGATCACTCGTGGGCGGCAAGTACACACACAGTATGCTGTGTTGGCGTGTTAAAGACGATTCATTGATTTTAAAAGCAGTTTTTTACTCTTATCAAATGATATACCATAAGGAGGAGGAGTAGCTGCATGGGAGAGAGACAACAGAAGGGATATGAGATGGGGAACCGGCTGAGGGATACCCACCATACCTGATACGATGCAATATACATCTTATATGTTCTTCTTAGTGAACAAAAGAGCAGTTAGCTTAATATAGGCTGCCAAGGAGGTGAGTGTACATCTAAACTACACTAAAGAAGTCACTGGAATATATCACTTTACTTGAAACACTGGGAGCCGTCACTATTATTGAATAGAGACTTTTTTCACTATATGATTATATTGGATGTCACATTATATTATATGATTGTATAGATTGTCACAATATATAATTTGATCACATTGGTTATTTATATATTTTTTGAACATGATTGGTTTGGGATTACGATTTAGATATTGATTTGAATATTTTATGATTAGAATATTTTTCAGATTAGGGGCGCGACATTTATTATATTTTTTGGATGATTGTTTTTGCACACAAATGGAGGTTGTGTTGGATGTCAGCGAACCTTTAATAATTATAGTTGGTGGCTCACAAGTAAATATCCTTTTGTTTTATACTACCTCTGTAGTGTTGACGCCACCAAAATACCAGGCGATCCCCTGGCTGTCACCCACAAAAGAAAACTATATACACACTGGTGAGATAAATGATTAGCTTGTGTTAATATCAATAGAATGGTAAGACAAGCAGGCAGGAACAGTTGAATGAAGTTATCAAATAGCAAGGTAATGCAAAGAAACGGCAATATAACAGTACAGTACCACTTCATGTCACACCTACCCATCCTGCATGACTGAAGATATAATTGATAGCCCTCAAACCAAGTGATTTTCCCTGAGTCAGAAAAAAAATAAAAAAGAAAGAACAGGGCTAGCTCACTTGTAGGTGCTCAGTGAGAAGACTCAGGGTTTAACCAAGGAATTTAACAGGAAATCCTCCCACTGAAGAACTATCAACACCTGATGGATTCTTCTGCCATCTAGTTGGGGCCCATTTGTTGGTGCACAATAGGAACATAGTCTCTTTGAGAGGAAATTGAACTTTTCCTATGGATAGTAAAGTTGCCAGGAGAGTTCCCCTTTAATAAATGAAAATAGTTTGTAGAACCACTTTAAGAATATTAGATAATAGGAAGAAGTTACTTTAACTGAAGACAGGGGGAAGAGAAATTGTCAGATGTAAGTCCCTTCAAATGAAGAAACTGAACTTCAGAAGTTAATTCCTTCTTTGGATGGTTTGTGCTTGAGTTGGAGTAAGTGCAGAGTTCTGCCTAACTGGGAGGGTGAAGGGCAGGGGCGGACTGACAACTCATGGGGCCCCCGGGCAATATGAGATCAAGGGGCCCCTGTGTCCTTGCCCAAACTCAAAAAAGCCTATGAAAAAGGTACCAGGGACATCTTATGGGGCCCCCTACTGACCCCGGGCCCTCGGGCAGTGCCTGAGTTTCCAAATGGTCAGTCCGCCCCTGGTGAAGGGTTAACTTGGATATTCTGCAGGCAGTATTTTAGAGACAGTTAAAGGTGGTGAACTAAAGCAATAGATGGGTCTGGCACATGTACTATCTGCCTGAGACTGGCAGACTGTAGCAATAGATAGGCTATGGTGCCTGTGCTGAAACATAGAGGCCTACTGTTCAATGTACTTAAACTTACAGTAAATGGAAACGGCAAACACACTTGAAACCAGGGTAATGTTGTATGGGATCCCTCTCATCCGGCCCTTAAGCAAAGCAGAACGAAGTGGTGAGCGTCCTGTTGGGGGCCCCCTATTGTCCTCAGTAGATGTGGCTGGGATGATGGCGATGAACAGAACTAAGTGCCGATGGGCTCCCTTAAACTGCCTCCTCAGCTCTCAGGTGGTACTTGCAGCTTTCTGGCTCAACCTGATCGGATCTGGGCCTACACGGATCCCCACAGCTCTCCCTCACTGTTCTGAACTTCAGCACAATCTCTCTCTCTCCTCCCAGTGTTCCCAGGCTTTTGATTTTGTAGCCTCCGGCCCCCTGGTAATTGCTCCTGGGCAGTGTAGTTCAATCCCAGCTAAACTGTATAAAAAGTTCTGCTTACAGTATACAAGTCCCAGCTACCCCAGCACTCCTGTATTGGGCCTTGTGTTGAACTAAGTTGCTGAACACTTCCATGTTGTGGTCAAATAAAGTTCTGCAGTACAGTAACAATGCACATTGTTACAGTAAAACTATTGTTTTACAAACCCAATCATAGTAGAAGAGTCCAGGTGCTTAACTGGCCTGCCTGCAGTCCAGACCTTTCACCAATTGCAAACATTTGACACATCTTGAATTGAAAACTACAACAAAAGAAGACCCAGGACTCTTGAGCAGTTAGAATCCTATATTGGGCAAGAATGGGGCAACATTCCTCTCCCAAAACTTCAGAAGCTGGTCTCCTCAGTTCCCAGAGTGTTGTTAAAAGAACAGGGGATGCCACACCATGGTAAATATAGCCCTGTCCCAACTTTTTTGAGATATGTTACTGCCATCAATTTTAAAATCCCTATTTTTTCCTAAAAATATTTAATTATTTTAAACATTTGATATGTTTTCTGTTTTCTATTGTGAATAAAATATGGGCTTATGAGATTTCCAAATCATTGCATTCTGTTTTTATGTAGATTTTACACAGCTTCCCAACTTTTTTTGAAATTGGGGTTGTAATTTGTTATTCATTTAACTTTATTGTTATCACAAGGGAGTAAAAAGCCCCATATGTGATAGCATGGGCAGCTGAAAGGTCATCTTTATGGAGACATTAGGGGTCCCCTGCCCTCAACTGCAGCTAATCAAGCACAGATTGCACTTGATTAGCTGCTTCCTCAGCTAAAATAGACAGGGAATGACAACTCGGAAAATTGAAGTGACAAAATCCTCATCAATTCCTGGTCCATTAGTCATAGAGAAGATCAGGAAACGAGAGATTGGTGGATGGCCCTTCTCACTGTCAAAAAAGTAAGCAGGTGGTTGTACAGCTGATCACTGTTTGAAAAAATGACATCAAGCTTATTGCCTGGTGTTATTCTCTATATTTTTAAATCTGTATTTTTTTTACATATATGGTGATACTTCCATGGAGACGTTTGAGAAGCACTTCCTGTTATAGAATGACAACGCTCTGTTCCTGTCTTCCAGTTGTTCTCATGAGTTGTCACCCTGTCACATGGGCTTCTGATTTCAGTACACATTACACAGACATGGTCCACTGTTGACAACATCAAGAAAGTCACCCTGAGAAATGCCATTGCTGATGTGCATGTAGACTGGAAAGAGGATGCAAGAGAACAGCAGGACTGAGAGGCAACAAAGGATTAAAAAAAAAAAAGTATTTTATTAATAAAATATTATTTGTTTATGATATACAGCACTTCAGCGAATGACATATCATTCAGTTAGAGTTTTCATTTATTTTAGACTGATTGGAAAATAATAAATTAAAAAAATATACAGTCATAATTTAGTGATAAACACGGCGCTATAAGGATCGCACAGCAGCTTTTTTTTTTTTAAGAAATATATCCCTCAAAGTGTAGCTTAAAATTAATTTTTCCAGTATGTTTGGCATCATGCCTTAAACTGGACAGAAAAGGAATTAAAAAAATATACACTTGTGGTGGGGTAGGGTCCTCCTGCCCAGTAAGGGTTAAATGCTCCTTCAAGGGTGTAAGAAAAAAGACAAAATACTTACTTGCTCGCTCCAGCAGGGTCCCTTCCGTGGAGTAACTACCCTCCCACCACCTTCTATCTAAGGTTCTCTTAGCCGTGGTCACATGCACCCCCCCCCCCCACCATGTACAATACAGGGTTAATAGTGCTGCATTGTACATGATGATGCCAAAGGACTGCCCAAAGACTGGAACTTCAGGTAGAAGAGAGCAGAACCAGGGCCAGCCTGAGCAAGGACAAGGGTAAGAAAAATTTTCTTTCCTTGGGGCATACTAAGCATTTAACCCCTAAATCCCAGTACAAGGATAGATTTTTTTTCTAATTCCTGGAGCTGGGCTTTAAGCAATTTGTTTCTGTGGTTAAGTTGCAAAATTGTAGATCCTGCAAGTCATGGCACTTCCTGTTGCAGGCTGACAACCCTAAGCCACTGCCTTGCAATTAGCAGCAGAGTTGTCAGCCTGTTGTGCCAGCACTCTCTTTTGACCATTGAGTTGCCAAAAAAGTCTTCCAAACACAACATATTCAAGAGAAGGTGGGACCTCAAAACTTCATTCATTCAGTAAAACAGAAAATGTTAAAAAATTATTTAACCAACTCACTGGCCCTGGTGAGGCTTCTCATGTAAACCAGGCTTCCCTTTGGTGGGTAACCAAGAAATAACTCAGAACATTAAAAACAAAAACAGGCATAGAAGGTCAAATGTGAAAGAGTCGAAGTAGCAGTATTGATTCATCATACTGTAAAGCTCTGAGCAAACTGTTGGCGCTATATAAATCCTGTATTATAATAATAATAATAATCATACGATCACATATAAGATTCAATGTGTTTAGAGGGCTTAAGGCACTACCCCTTCATCAGGGCTTCAGTATTGCATGTGTGTCACAGTCAGGGGTCAGGCTCGGAGACCAGAATCTATAGCAGTAGAGAGACTCCTGCTGACCAACAGGATAAGTTTACAAGCAGGTCACCCTGGCGGATCACACAAGCTCACCCAAGGTGCGGGGTCAAAGTACTAACTGGTGTTCACCAGTGCCCCTGATGATGAAGATGGGTTTTGCTGCATGTTAGTACCAGATCATGGTCCTCAGGATCACCCCACCAGGACGTGAGCAAGCCTGGGTCCAGTAGCAGTTATAAGAGATTAGAGATCAAGCAGAAGCATAGGGAGTAAACAAGCCAAAGGTCGGTAACAAGTACCTGCAGGTTGTGATTAAGCAGGAGCATAGTCAAGGAACAAGCCAAAGGTCGGTAACAAGTACCTGCAGGTTGTGATCAAGCAGGAGCATAGTCAAGGAACAAGCCAAAGGTCGGAAACAAGTACCTGCAGGTTGTGATCAAGCAGGAGCATAGTCAAGGAACAAGACAAAGGTCGGTAACAAGTACCTGCAGGTTGTGATCAAGCAGGAGCATAGTCAAGGAACAAGCCAAAGGTCAGTAACAAGTACCTGCAGGTTGTGATCAAGCAGGAGCATAGTCAAGGAACAAGCCAAAGGTCGGTAACAAGTACCTGCAGGTTGTGATCAAGCAGGAGCATAGTCAAGGAACAAGCCAAAGGTCGGTAACAAGTGCCTGCAGGTTGTGATCAAGCAGGAGCATAGTCAAGGAACAAGCCAAAGGTCGGTAACAAGTACCTGCAGGTTGTGATCAAGCAGGAGCATAGTCAAGGAACAAGCCAAAGGTCGGTAACAAGTACCTGCAGGTTGTGATCAAGCAGGAGCATAGTCAAGGAACAAGCCAAAGGTCGGTAACAAGTGCCTGCAGGTTGTGACCAAGCAGGAGCATAGTCAAGGAACAAGCCAAAGGTTGGTAACAACTGGTAGAGAAGATACAGACAGCAGCTGGAGTGATAGGAACAAGACATTGACTGGAGAGTGCAGAATAATCCAGCAAACAGGAACTGCAAAGGCATGGCTTTTATAGGGTTCAAGGTTTAAGAGAAACAAGGTCAAGGCAGGATCATTCAAGGAATTGTCCAGGGCACAGCCTGGCATTCCAGGTGGCTCAAAAAGAAGCGTTACTGCCAGACACAGCAGAGGTCCTTGGTTCAGATCCTGGTCTTGACATTAAGTCCTTCAAATACATATATTATTTAAGCCCTGTTAAGGGTTTTAAGCCCACAAAACACATTTGATCTTTTATTTGATAATCATTAAAGCTACTTGGACTGTTTCACCATTTGGTTTGTCTTGTTTTTATGTTCTGTATCTGAAGGAGCACATATGACTGATAAGTGATAGGGAGTGGCCTACTGTTTTAAGAACTTTTGCAATGGAATCACAAAAAATATGTAAGAAAACTGTACAGCGTGAGTCATGATGATGAACATACTATAAAACAGATGTAAGGTTTACTTGCTCATTAACAGCTGTACAGAAGGGAAAGGTGCAGTCTGAATACCTTTCAGGTCTGATCCACTCCTGAAAGCCCATGGATGTACTTGCTTGTACTTGGTTATGTGACATCGCTGAATACAATGGGGTGGGGGCAGGGGCGGGCTGACAACTCATGGGGCCCCCGGGCAATAGGGGATCATGGGGCCCCTGTGTCCTTGGCCAAACTCAAAAAAGCCTATGAAAAAGGTACCAGGGGCATCTCATGGGGCCCCCTACTGACCCCGGGCCCTCGGGCAGTGCCTGAATTTCCAAATGGTCAGTCCGCCCCTGGGTGGGGGCATGGAGGTGATGGTTGTCCTTGCATTGGGGCTTTACATCTGCAGCTGCACAACTAGGAAGATTTAACAGAGAAAGTCAGTTATCACTTAGAGAATACACCTGCTCATACTTCGTAAATTCTCTCAGTCAGTTGGGGACTCAGTAATGACTTGCACAGTCATTAATGAATTTGGAAATCTTCAAATCCTAAGCTTCCAAATGTGTGCGTTTATCTATTAAATTCTAAGAATATTGCTGTGAAGAGAGAGTTGGAAGGCTTAAATTACTGTAGGTAAAGAGCAGCTCCTGGTAATAAGTGAAATCAGTTATTGAGCTGCTAATGCATTCTAGCAAACACTGCAGTTGTGCAAAAATTAGAAATGTCACTCAGGCTAGAGGGAATTGGTGCTCAGAGAGGGGGATTTGTTTTAGGAGGGGGGGGGGTTGGGGGGGGGGAGTTGTGCTAGGAGAGGCGGATTGGGGGGAAGGAAGGTTTTGTGCTGGGAAGGGTAATTTGGAGGGGGTATTGCTAGGAGGAGGGATTTAGGGGGATTTGTGGTAGGAGGTGGGATTGGGTGATTTATGCTAGGAGGGGGGATTTGGGGGAGAGGATTTGTGCTAGGGTGAAACATTTGAGGAGAAGCAGGGTGTGTTTTAGGATGAGTGAACTAGAACTATAGGTGAAGTTTTATTTTTTTTGGAGGGGGGTCTTGCCTAGGGCATAAAATAGCCTAGCACTGACCCTTCCTATGTATAGTGAGTGGCACTACTGTATGTAATGGTGTGTAAGTGTTGCTCAGTCACAGAGTTCTGCAAGCCCAGGCTGGGTGGTAATGCATCCCAGGCTGGGCTCACAGGAAGTGGGCTGGATGAAACTAGGCATCATTCAACCCTGAAGACAATAGGAGAGTACCAGACAAAAGGTGAATCTCACAGCAATATCTGTTTTTTTTCAATAGGAATAGTTATTGATTTTGGTATTTGTTGCATCGACTGGAATTCTGCTTTAATATTATATAATATATTCTAATAGTATATAATAATATTTATAATCTGTAATCCAATGCAGGCACAGCACACACAGACCACCTCACAGGGTCAGCAGCAGGCCTGGACTTCTGCATAGTCAAGATAGGTCATGACCTAAGAAGGTTGGGGTGCCAGGAGCAGGACACCATCACACATGTTATGTTGCTGACTGTGTGTGTCAAATAAGGTCCCAGACTGCAGTGTGGCCTACCAGTACCATCCAGCTAGGTCCTCATTGTTACCATTCCTGCTCATCCTGGGCATTTGTCTTGGCATAATTGTGTACTGTATTCTTACAGTTCACCCATTATGGCTCCAAACACCTGGAACTGCTACAGTAAACACTGTTTTGCTTGCAACAGATGGGCTTTGCATTCCTATAAAAGACTATGGGAATGCAAAACCTGCTTCAAGCAATTTGAAGGGAGGTCAATTGCAGGTTACCTGCACTGGTCAATGAATCCTGGAGGATCTCAAAAGCATGTCACACCAATGCCACTAACACAAGCCCAAAGCTTGTTAATACTGATGCTTCTTCTAGTCATCAGTTCTAGGGGTACTGATGGAGAATAGGTCAGCTGTTCCTTTTCCATCTCTCCACCACCAAGCTTACGTTGTATGGCTTTGACATCTAATCTTGTTAATGTGATCCAAGCCAGTTGTCTGTCATAAGTGTTGATGGCACAAGACGCTCAGCCTAGGGGGCTGAGAATTGAGCAGATTATGCCCAATGTATGCATCTCAATGCTGCAATGTCATCTCCAGCCTGACAGAATCCCTTGGATCAAGTCTCAAAATGTACATGCTGTGTATAACTTATTTTGTTTCCCCTTTTGGCCAGCTCTGGACACTTTTGGCTAAATTCAGCATGAGCTATAGTGGGAAGGGAGGTGAAGGGTATGTTTAGAAGAGCCATTCTCAACCAGGGTGCCACTGAGCCCTAGGGTTCCTCCAGAGATTGCTAGGGGGATCCATGAGCTGTGGCTAAGTGACCTCGCATATGGTGGTACCTGGATAGTTCCAGGTCCAACACCACTTTTAGCATTCTGTAAGGGTGGCATTCTGACCATCAATGTAAGGAGCCTTTGTCCCACTGACCACCAATGTAAGATACATTCTTTCCAATGACCACTAATGTAAGGGACATTCCTCCCACTGACCACCAATTTAAGGGATATTCCTTCTACTGACCACCAATATAAGGAGCATTCTTCCCAGTGACCACCAGTGTAAGGGACATTCTTCCCAGTGACCACAAATGTAAGGGACATTCTTCCCAGTGACCACCAATGTAAGGAACATTCCTCCCACTGACCACCAACATAAGGGACATTCCTCCCAATGACCACCAACGTAAAGGACTTTCCTCCTACTGACCACCAATATAAGGAGCATTCTTGCCAGTGACCACCAATGTAAGGGACATTCTTCCTATTGGCCACCAATCTCACTGCAAAGAATCGCATGTGATTTGATCAGGAATGAGGTGTGATTCCTGCCCGAATGACATGCGGTTTCCCTGTGGGTGCAGTGCGCTTTGCAGTGCAATTTGATCTCATTCATTTTGTATGGGCTCAAATCGTCCTGCAAAGGTATTGGAGCATTTGCACAAGTACGACTACTAAGCAAATGCTTAGTAGTGGCACTGATACCGGTACTGGTGCAACCCTAATACTAGCCTCTCTAGCAGGCAGCAAATATAATCTTCACTCATTGTGTCAGGTGGCACATACCCCGCTGCATGTTTTGGATCCTCCCACTGGTTGTTGCTTCACTGCAGTGTCCTGTAGTGGCATGGGGGCATATGAATGGAATCGGTCTCTCATGATATGCTTTATCCTTTTCACATTTCACCATTTTTGTTGCCCCATATCTCTTCTATCATATCAATATCTTTTTGTAGATGAGGTCTCCAGAACTGGACACAGTATTCTATATGAGGTCTAACTAAAGATATATATATATAAGGGAATCAGAACCTCCTTACTCCTGGTGAGGAGTCCTCTGGTGATAACTAAAGATCTATTTGCTGACCAACGAACACTATCTGCTTTGTTTTACTAGGGGATCCATATTGCATAGCTTTTTTGCGGGGGCCATATGGTGAGGAAGACTAACCCAGTTGAGGATTATACAATTTTTAATCTTTTCCCCTCTATTTGGGTGTTTCGTGTTTTCTGTCATTCAATCAGGCAGTCCCAGTGCTTACCTGTGGTGATTCCCGGGGGGGCGTGGAGACCCCTTCCTACTCCTTTATTTTGAAAAGTGGTAGTCTATTGTGGTGTTATTTGGTCATACTGCTTTCAACAAATCCTTATCTTGATTGAGCTATCTGATCGTATTGTAAACAGAGTCAGCCCTGAAGAAGGACCTGTGTCTCTGAAACACGTCGGGTACTCGGTATAGAATCTCTGCTTATATGACACATTGTTGAATACTATTTCTGTAGCAATACTGTATGGTAGATGGAACATATCATGTTTTATATTTTTTAGATATTATGTAATAAAGACTATTTACAATGTTTAATGTTGTTTTTCACATTTGCCTAAAAAATCCCATACTTATATAGGGGGAGTTTGTGATTGTATTTAGGGGATTCAGGACCTCCTCCTGCTGATGACCCCTCTAGTGATAACTAGAGATCTATAAAGGGGATTCAGGACCTTCCTTTCACCTGTTGGTGATCCCTCTAGTGATAACTAAAGATCTATAAAAGGGAACCAGGACCTCCTTCCTACCCCTGGTGACCCCTCTAGTGATAACTAAAGATCTATATAGAGGAATAAGGACCCCTGTCCTCCTGATGGTGACTCCTCTAGTGATAACTAAAGATCTACTGTATATAGGAGAATCAGAATCTCCTTCCTCCTGCTGGTGACCCCTCTAGTGATAACTAAAGATCTATATAGAGGAATAAGGACCCCTGTCCTCCTGATGGTGACTCCTCTAGTGAGAACTAGATTAGTGAGAACTTAGATTGTAAGCTCCAAGGAGCAGGGCCCTCTTAACCCTCTTGTATTGAACTGTATTGTTGCTGTATAGTCTCCCTTTATTTTGTAAAGCGCTGAGCAAACTGTTGGCGCTATATAAATCCTGTATCATAATAATAACTAAAAATCTATATAGGGGAATCAGGACCTCAACCTCCTTCCTCTTTCTGGTGATCCCTCCAGTGATAACTAAAGATCTATATTCGGGAATCAGGATCTCCTCCCTTGTGACAGTGGCTCCTCTTGTGATGCATCCTACAATTCTATTTGCTTTTGCCACTGGCTGGTCACCCTGTTTGCTCATTTTGCAATAATCTGAAATAAGTACCCCCAAATCTTTTTTCCCTGAAGTGCATTGAATCTTTTCCCCATTATTTTACATTTAGAAACATTGAACTGCAATTTCCACTGTTTTGACCACTTTTCCAGCCAAGTTTTGTTTGACCAATGATAATGTTCTATGTTACAGACACCTCCAGGGATATCAAACCTATGGCACACATTTGTGTCATCAGCAAAAACACATACCTTACCCACCAACCCTTTAGTTATATTCCTTACATATAGATGCAATGCCCCTCTAGTTAGCTAGGGGGAGCCAGCTAGCTTTTTTTAGTTAGAAAGGCTGAGTAGCAGCCTGGGTTTAAGTTAGAGTTGTCAAGTTTAGGTCACAGCTGAAAGGCTCTGCAGATCAGTTCCTTGATACCTGATACATCCCCCTGCTCTAGAAACTTGGAAAATATTCTAGAAGCAGTGGGAGGGGGTGAGGAGGGGCTGATCTGCACACTTAAGGGATCCTGACCAATCCCCAGGCAGGAGGCTTGGCATGGGGTCAGGACAGCCCTTAAGTATGACTGAGCCTGCTCAGCAGCATCAGAGTTTGGGGGAAGATGTGAGGAAGGCTGAGATGCAGGAGCCTAAGGGGGGGCCCAGTGGAAAGGGACCTACCTACAGGATAAGACTTGAAAATGAGGATCACTCAGCCTCATCGATCCCTGGAGGGAGGCCACCTGTGGTGCCAGGGAAGGACCCAGCCCAGCAGGGGGCCTGAAGGTAGCCACCAACCCAACCAGCTCACAGGAAAGGACTGAGTGAGTAATCCTGCACCCCCTGGGCCAAAATGCCATTCTGGTGGGAAAGCTGATTAGCTGACACCCGGGACTGTTACATTTTAAGTGGCAGCTTTGGATCCCCTTGCCCAGGGATTCACCCAGTACAGCTGGGTGAGAAGAGGATTCATCTGGGGTCTGAGTGGTACACCAGGAGAGGCTGGAGAGCTCTCCAAGAAGATACTTTGCTGTAAAGAGACTTGTATATAGTTGCCAGGAAGTTGTCCTCGGTTGCAGTTCCCTTGGACATCCCATACACCCGCTACCCCATCCAAGTTTGATACCCCTAATAAAACTAAAAAAAAAAAAAAAAAAAAAAAAAAAACAAGCTCAAGGAATATTTACTGTCTCCAGAATGCAAGTTTGTGAAAAATTAGTGCTGCCTGGCTGTGCAGAACTATAGAGGGAACCAAAATTTCAACAACTCTGAAGGGGGTAGTGCTACATAGATTAAATCGAAAAGGACCTAGTACAGAGCCTTGTGGTACACCACCAGAGATTTAAAATGGATATTTTGAAGCCATGGGAAAGAAATGTTATTTCCCTTGTTTTTCTGGAATAAAAGGACATTTTTGGAAAAATTGAAAAATAAATTCAGTGTGGAGTAGTTTTACAAATTGAAAGTCTGGGAATGTGAAATGTACAGGGAACGTGAGATGCACTGTATATAAAACTAATATGCTTCAAATAAAAGTACAGGTTATTCAGCAAATAATCAAAACTTTTTAAAACATTTGTGATGATCCAGAAGCCGTTTCTGGACGTTTGACTGAGAACTCTGGAGGGAAAAGCAACTCGCACTTTCAGTCTGGTCCTCATCATTTAATTTCATAAAGTATTTTTAATGTCTTTAGGGCAACTCTGGCATGCCAGGATGTGTTTTGTCATCCTTGTAGCATTTAGAAAATAATCTTTTTTCTCACAATATTTCTAAATTGCAGACTTTCTCTCAGTAGAAATTGCACTGTGAAAATGTTTCCAAACTCTAGATGTTGGTCTCACCATTTTGCTGAGAGGAGGAAAACAAAAAACAATTTACTGAGCAGACTATAGGTAAACATTATGCTGTGATGGTGGAGAACATTAACCTCCTTGGCGTTCTGATTATTTCCGATTTTTTGTGCTGAAAGCGGTACCATTTTTTTGCATGGAAATATGTAGTTTTTTATTGTAGGCTGTAATTTTTAGGAATAACTCACTAAAATCTGTACAAACAAGAGTCTAGTAAACATCCCGGGTAGGATAAAATTTGAAACACGAAATCATAAATTATAATTTAATAAATAATCATCAAAAATAATAATATAAAAATAATAAATTTAATTCAATAATATAATCAAACCAAAAACACTGAAATTTGAAATACAGAGGCAAATTCGCACATTGCTGAGCAAAGTCGCAAAATCGTTTTCAGTGTCTGATGACGGAATTTCCCCACGAATCATTATCACTCAATTCTGTAAGTGGTTCTGATTTACTATCGCTGTTCTCTATCTAGTCTAAAACCACTTTTGACGTAAAGGGACGCTTTTTGGACGCCATGGACTTTCTAAGTTTCCAGGCAGAAAGAACAGTCAAAATGCAGGCAGGGCGCCGGACAAAGCAGTAGGGACAAAATGTATGTGAAATGCATTGAAACAGCAATGTTTTACTATGTAATAATCATTTTTAAAAAAATGAAATTTTTAAAAATTTCAAATTTGCCACCGGTTCCGGCGCCCGTACGTCCCGATGTCACAGGGACCGGAACAGGGAAGCTGGATGCTGGCATCGGCCGGAGGAGATGGCCGGGGACGCTGCAGGGGACACATCGTGGGAGTGAAGGACAAGGTAAGTGCTGCAGGGCCTCCCTGAGCAACGCCGCATGGTAAGCCTGAGTGTAGCTCGGGGTTACCGCTTTTGGTACTCAAATTTTACCCCGAGCTACACTCGGGAATACCGCCAGGGAGGTTAACAGGAATCAATTAAAGGTTATAAAGATGAACTAATGTATCAGACAAATTTACCCTTTTACCTGTCAATTAAGGCCTGAGAGGATAGAAACTATTATCCCAACAATCACCCAATTATAGAAGGTACAAGATGGAGCCCACAAGCAAACTAAACTGGGCCCTTACCCCTGCAGTGCCCCTAGTGACAGAAATGCATTTTGTTTGAGAATTGCATTGGAATGTAAAGTGGAATAGTATTCCAGGATTTCCTTGTCTTCATCTGAGAGAATTTGCAATAATTTAAAACTTTACATAAAGTCCCAGAAATCTTTTATTAGGTTTTCATGCTATATAGTTTGCCAATACCATGCAATAGATATTATTTATCATTTACACATTCCACACTTTTTTTTGTTTTTTTCAATTTTTTCGGAAAAAGAAACAAAAAAAAAACGGCTATGGAAAAAGATCCAGTTTTTTCCTAGTGTTTCCATTTTTTCCAGGTCTTCCCATCTCTATACACTATGAGTGATTGGTTTCTGTTTCAAATAAGCTCAATTGACAACCACACTCTGGTATCCATCATTTAGCCACCTGCATATCCACGGAACCCTCCAAGGGTTAAGTCCTAGCTTGTACAACATTCTTATTAGATCATTATGTGAAACTGTATCAAATGCTTTGAATCAAAGATAGTGTTATGTCCAGGGGCGGACTGACCATTTGGAAACTCGGGCACTGCCCGAGGGCCTGGGGTCAGTAGAGGGCCCCATGAGATGCCCCTGGTACCTTTTTCATAGGCTTTTTTGAGTTTGGGAAAGGACACAGGGGCCCCATGATCCCCTATTGCCCGGGGGCCCCATGAGTTGTCAGTCCGCCCCTGGTTATGTCCATAGCACCACACTTGTCCAAAACATTACTTGTATCTGGGTGAATGGACATTCATCCAGCGATTTTTTTTTTTTCTTAAAGATTAAAAAAAAAGTAAGAATACACAAACCTTATTTAGACAACATTTGTTTATCCCAGAATTCAGCTTTAATGATTTATTAGTGAACACAATTAATGTCTTTTATATCTGCCCAGAATTCAGCTTCCAATCATTTTGTTAGAGTGTCTACTTAAATTTAGATTAGTTAAGTCAAGTTGTGCCAGCGGTGAGTTTCCACGGTGTTATAAATCAGCCAGAGGAACAAACAGATTTTCACCAAGAGAAGAAAGCAATACAAACATTTACATTTAAAACCATATTGAAGGTTGCATACTTATTGACAAAAAGCAAAGTTCAGTGCTCGGAGCGTCTGGGGGATAAGTGAACGGCCTTGGAAAAGATTACATTGATAATGTATTTAAATCACAAGCTCACGAAACATTTCTCATTTTTAATCAACTTACTTAAAACAGTGCATTAGAGATTGCTTACAATATTTCAACATCTTGCGCTGGCAATTATGGAAATGAAGGATTAAGCGCGAGGCGAATTTCAGCTGCACGCGAAAAAAAAGAAAAAAAATCTCGCTGGAAAAGCCTTCTGTGGCAATACATACTAATTAAGACAAATTTAATTACTCAGCCTGCAATTCATGCTTAACAAATTATAATTGGAAACAAAACAGACGTGGAATGTGAAAGGGTACTGAGCAAGTTCTGAGCCGTTCAATTCATGTTTTTTCGAAAGTGTCGTCTGTTTGGAATATGAAATCGCAGCTTGGTGGGAGACCCTAGGACAAAGCTTAACTCGTAAGCTGGTCAGGCATTAGTTGATTTTTTGAACGAACGTTCATATGAATATTCTTTGTACATCCGATGACTGGACGAATGTCCTTCAAAAATTTCCTTTGCTTTTAATATTTGATTTTGGAATGAATGCAGTTTTCTGAACAAAAACACTTACACTGTTAGAAATTGATCTGAGAACATCTTTCCCTTCTGTTCCTTCAAATTTTCTCATCTATTTTGTTTCAAAAGCTGCTTTATGCATTGACCCAGTCTGTCCAGACAGTATGGTCACCTGCTGACTTGGCACCATCCGCAGGCAGGTTAAAGTGTTACAAAACCCAGGACCCTACATTCACTATATCTGATCTCCCACAGTACACACAGAAATGCAATTATTTTAGTAAATATAAACTGCTAAATACCTTTTCTCATCAGCAGTTAGAGCAGTCTTGTGACTTCTATCAGTGTCCAGCAGAGCACTTGTTAAAGCTTGTAGGAAAAGTTTTCATTCTTCCCTGATTATCCTATGAAGCTGCATAACTCCTGACCCACTGTCTGCACAGTGCTGATTGGAACTGTGTTGATCACATGGACTCTCCCAAGAAAAAAAAAAACTCTAGCAATACACACCAAACTGAGCATGTGCAGCTTGCCCCCAAGGCTCTGTTCTATCAGCAGATGGATAGGGGACAGTAGAATGGGGGAGGATCAGAGAAGACAGGCTCAAGCAGACTTTTTACACAATGCAGAGGATTAACCCCTTAGATTCCACAGTGAGTATAACAAGCATGCTTTACTGCATATACAGACTGATTGTACTGTTGTGGGTTTAGTAACACTTTCACTTAACACACAGACATTAAATCCAACACAGTTTTACTTCTGCTAACTGCAGTACAAAGGATGTTTTTCCAGTCTTGGAAGTGTAAGAAGATAATGACATTTCTATGCTTTTTCTCTGTGAAGTACTAACACCTGACTCAGGAAACATGGAAAAAAAAACGAGGAGCAGGATTGAACTAACTAGCCTTAAACAGGAAGGGTGGAGAGAGGAAGAAACCAAAATCATATGCATTGGCCCAAAACTGTCACTAGATGGCAGCATACTACAAAACAATAAGAATCTCATGCAGTTAAACACAACACATAAAAATGACAGGAAAGTGGGGCAGAACATCGTCACTATGGTCAAAAGCAATTTGACCCCACAAATAATTAGAAAATTGGACAAACGTTCCCAAAATGAAAATTTCTCTACAAGTATATAGTCAGCTTAACTCCCTGTTATGCAAAGTACACAAACATGCCTGGGCCATTCAAACTGAGCATATGATGGAACAGTACATAAGCTGTAGATTCAGATATGCTGGCAGCTGAAGTTACATTAGATTGCCAAAAGTATTGGGCCAGCCCTCCAAATCATTAGATTCAGGTGTTCCAATCACCTCCATGGCCACAGGTGTATAAAATCAAGCACCTAGGCATGCAGACTGCTTCTACAAACATTTGTGAAAGAATGGGTCGCTCTCAGGATCTCAGCGAATTCAAGCGTGATACCGTGATAGGTTGCCACTAGAGATGAGCGAAGTATTCAAAAATTCGATTCGACTGATTCGGCGAATTCGTGGAAAAATTTCGATTCGAGTCGAATATATTCGCTGTGAATTTAACTTAAAAAAGGGTGTTTCTAGGCTTCAGAGAGACTTAATATTAGTGCTGAACACTGTACCTTTAATTTAAATGCCCTTGGAGTCTGCTGGGGAAGAGAAATAATACTGTCAGGCAGTATGACATGCAGATGAGTGCCGTCGATCTTAGAATCACCGCACACTTCACTCATTTGGCCAGTCACGGGGCCAAAACCAGAGTGTGGAGCCACAGTGTGGCGGTGGAGGCAGCAGCAATGGGAGGCCATACAGCACCCTATGACAAAAATGGAAACCACCAGCAGTGTGAGGAGACCTGAAAGTGGCACATGGCAGAGTGTGGCGATAGAGACAGCAGCAATGGGAGGCCGTACAGGGACCCATGACACACTCTGGACCTGGCAGCAGCATGAGGAGGCGGTACAGGGGCCCATGGCAGATTACGGGCCTGGCAGCAGCATGAGGAGTCGGTACGGGGGCCCATGGCAGATTACAGGCCTGGCAGCAGCAATGGGAGGCCGTACAGGGACCCATGACACAATCTGGACCTGGCAGCAGCATGGGGAGGCGGTACAGGGGCCCATGACAGATTACGGGCCTGGCAGCAGCATTTGGAGTCGGTACGGGGGCCCATGACACACTCTGGACCTGGCAGCAGCATGAGGAGGCGGTACAGGGGCGCATGACAGATTACGAGCCTGGCAGCAGCAACTTGGACAGGAGGACGTTCAGTTTCTGCACCGTCTGGTGCGTGCTCGCAAACTGTTGTCTCTTGGAAACGGATTCCAAGAAAGACTGCTGACGGAATCCGTGAAGAGGAGTAGCAGGAGAAGGAGCATCTGAACGAGCGGAATATGCCAACAAGCGACAACAGGGGCCCATGACAGATTACGGGCCTGGCAGCAGCATGAGGAGTCGGTACGGGGGCCCATGGCAGATTAGGGGCCTGGCAGCAGCTATGGGAGGCCCGTAATCTGCCAGCACCCTATGACAAAAAATGGAACCCACCAGCAGTGTGAGGAGACCTGAAAGTGGCACATGGCAGAGTGTGGCGATGGAGACAGCAGCAATGGGAGGCCGTACAGGGACCCATGAGAGACTCTGGACCTGGCAGCAGCATGAGGAGGCGGTATATAGGGGCCTATGGCAGATTAGGGGCCTGGCAGCAGCTATGGGAGGCCCGTAATCTGCCAGCACCCTATGTCAAAAAATTCTACACACCAGCAGTGTGTGAGGAGACCTGAAAGTGGCACATGGCAGAGTGTGGCGATGGAGACAGCAGCAATGGGAGGCCGTACAGGGACCCATGACAGACTCTGGACCTGGCAGCAGCATGAGGAGGCGGTATATAGGGGCCTATGGCAGATTAGGGGCCTGGCAGCAGCTATGGGAGGCCCGTAATCTGCCAGCACCCTATGTCAAAAAATTCTACACACCAGCAGTGTGAGGAGACCTGAAAGTGGCACATGGCAGAGTGTGGCGATGGAGACACCAGCAATGGGAGGCCGTACAGGGAACCATGAGAGACTCTGGACCTGGCAGCAGCATGAGGAGGCGGTATATAGGGGCCTATGGCAGATTAGGGGCCTGGCAGCAGCTATAGGAGGCCCATAATCTGCCAGCACCCTATGTCAAAAAATTCAACACACCAGCAGTGTGAGGAGACCTGAAAGTGGCACATGGCATGAGACACTGTGGACCTGGCAGCAGCATGAGGAGGCGGTATATAGGGGCCCATGGCAGATTAGGGGCCTGGCAGCAGCTATGGGAGTCCCGTAATCTGCCAGCACCCTATGTCAAAAAATTCAACACACCAGCAGTGTGTGAGGAGACCTGAAAGTGGCACATGGCAGAGTGTGGCGATGGAGACAGCAGCAATGGGAGGCCGTACAGGGACCCATGACAGACTCTGGACCTGGCAGCAGCATGAGGAGGCGGTATATAGGGGCCTATGGCAGATTAGGGGCCTGGCAGCAGCTATGGGAGGCCCGTAATCTGCCAGCACCCTATGTCAAAAAATTCTACACACCAGCAGTGTGAGGAGACCTGAAAGTGGCACATTTCAGAGTGTGGCAATGGAGACAGCAGCAATGGGAGGCCGTACAGGGACCCATGAGAGACTCTGGACCTGGCAGCAGCATGAGGAGGCGGTATATAGGGGCCTATGGCAGATTAGGGGCCTGGCAGCAGCTATAGGAGGCCCATAATCTGCCAGCACCCTATGTCAAAAAATTCTACACACCAGCAGTGTGAGGAGACCTGAAAGTGGCACATGGCAGAGTGTGGCGATGGAGACAGCAGCAATGGGAGGCCGTACAGGGACCCATGAGAGACTCTGGACCTGGCAGCAGCATGAGGAGGCGGTATATAGGGGCCTATGGCAGATTAGGGGCCTGGCAGCAGCTATGGGAGGCCCGTAATCTGCCAGCACCCTATGTCAAAAAATTCTACACACCAGCAGTGTGTGAGGAGACCTGAAAGTGGCACATGGCAGAGTGTGGCGATGGAGACAGCAGCAATGGGAGGCCGTACAGGGACCCATGACAGACTCTGGACCTGGCAGCAGCATGAGGAGGCGGTATATAGGGGCCTATGGCAGATTAGGGGCCTGGCAGCAGCTATGGGAGGCCCGTAATCTGCCAGCACCCTATGTCAAAAAATTCTACACACCAGCAGTGTGAGGAGACCTGAAAGTGGCACATGGCAGAGTGTGGCGATGGAGACAGCAGCAATGGGAGGCCGTACAGGGAACCATGAGAGACTCTGGACCTGGCAGCAGCATGAGGAGGCGGTATATAGGGGCCTATGGCAGATTAGGGGCCTGGCAGCAGCTATGGGAGGCCCGTAATCTGCCAGCACCCTATGTCAAAAAATTCTACACACCAGCAGTGTGTGAGGAGACCTGAAAGTGGCACATGGCAGAGTGTGGCGATGGAGACAGCAGCAATGGGAGGCCGTACAGGGACCCATGACAGACTCTGGACCTGGCAGCAGCATGAGGAGGCGGTATATAGGGGCCTATGGCAGATTAGGGGCCTGGCAGCAGCTATGGGAGGCCCGTAATCTGCCAGCACCCTATGTCAAAAAATTCTACACACCAGCAGTGTGAGGAGACCTGAAAGTGGCACATGGCAGAGTGTGGCGATGGAGACACCAGCAATGGGAGGCCGTACAGGGAACCATGAGAGACTCTGGACCTGGCAGCAGCATGAGGAGGCGGTATATAGGGGCCTATGGCAGATTAGGGGCCTGGCAGCAGCTATAGGAGGCCCATAATCTGCCAGCACCCTATGTCAAAAAATTCTACACACCAGCAGTGTGAGGAGACCTGAAAGTGGCACATGGCAGAGTGTGGCGATGGAGACAGCAGCAATGGGAGGCCGTACAGGGACCCATGAGAGACTCTGGACCTGGCAGCAGCATGAGGAGGCGGTATATAGGGGCCTATGGCAGATTAGGGGCCTGGCAGCAGCTATGGGAGGCCCGTAATCTGCCAGCACCCTATGTCAAAAAATTCTACACACCAGCAGTGTGTGAGGAGACCTGAAAGTGGCACATGGCAGAGTGTGGCGATGGAGACAGCAGCAATGGGAGGCCGTACAGGGACCCATGACAGACTCTGGACCTGGCAGCAGCATGAGGAGGCGGTATATAGGGGCCTATGGCAGATTAGGGGCCTGGCAGCAGCTATGGGAGGCCCGTAATCTGCCAGCACCCTATGTCAAAAAATTCTACACACCAGCAGTGTGAGGAGACCTGAAAGTGGCACATGGCAGAGTGTGGCGATGGAGACAGCAGCAATGGGAGGCCGTACAGGGAACCATGAGAGACTCTGGACCTGGCAGCAGCATGAGGAGGCGGTATATAGGGGCCTATGGCAGATTAGGGGCCTGGCAGCAGCTATGGGAGGCCCGTAATCTGCCAGCACCCTATGTCAAAAAATTCTACACACCAGCAGTGTGAGGAGACCTGAAAGTGGCACATTTCAGAGTGTGGCGATGGAGACAGCAGCAATGGGAGGCCGTACAGGGACCCATGAGAGACTCTGGACCTGGCAGCAGCATGAGGAGGCGGTATATAGGGGCCTATGGCAGATTAGGGGCCTGGCAGCAGCTATAGGAGGCCCATAATCTGCCAGCACCCTATGTCAAAAAATTCTACACACCAGCAGTGTGAGGAGACCTGAAAGTGGCACATGGCAGAGTGTGGCGATGGAGACAGCAGCAATGGGAGGCCGTACAGGGACCCATGAGAGACTCTGGACCTGGCAGCAGCATGAGGAGGCGGTATATAGGGGCCTATGGCAGATTAGGGGCCTGGCAGCAGCTATGGGAGGCCCGTAATCTGCCAGCACCCTATGTCAAAAAATTCTACACACCAGCAGTGTGTGAGGAGACCTGAAAGTGGCACATGGCAGAGTGTGGCGATGGAGACAGCAGCAATGGGAGGCCGTACAGGGACCCATGACAGACTCTGGACCTGGCAGCAGCATGAGGAGGCGGTATATAGGGGCCTATGGCAGATTAGGGGCCTGGCAGCAGCTATGGGAGGCCCGTAATCTGCCAGCACCCTATGTCAAAAAATTCAACACACCAGCAGTGTGAGGAGACCTGAAAGTGGCACATGGCAGAGTGTGGCGATGGAGACAGCAGCAATGGGAGGCCGTACAGGGACCCATGAGAGACTCTGGACCTGGCAGCAGCATGAGGAGGCGGTATATAGGGGCCTATGGCAGATTAGGGGCCTGGCAGCAGCTATGGGAGGCCCGTAATCTGCCAGCACCCTATGTCAAAAAATTCTACACACCAGCAGTGTGTGAGGAGACCTGAAAGTGGCACATGGCAGAGTGTGGCGATGGAGACAGCAGCAATGGGAGGCCGTACAGGGACCCATGACAGACTCTGGACCTGGCAGCAGCATGAGGAGGCGGTATATAGGGGCCTATGGCAGATTAGGGGCCTGGCAGCAGCTATAGGAGGCCCATAATCTGCCAGCACCCTATGTCAAAAAATTCAACACACCAGCAGTGTGAGGAGACCTGAAAGTGGCACATGGCATGAGACACTGTGGACCTGGCAGCAGCATGAGGAGGCGGTATATAGGGGCCCATGGCAGATTAGGGGCCTGGCAGCAGCTATGGGAGGCCCGTAATCTGCCAGCACCCTATGTCAAAAAATTCTACACACCAGCAGTGTGAGGAGACCTGAAAGTGGCACATTTCAGAGTGTGGCGATGGAGACAGCAGCAATGGGAGGCCGTACAGGGACCCATGAGAGACTCTGGACCTGGCAGCAGCATGAGGAGGCGGTATATAGGGGCCTATGGCAGATTAGGGGCCTGGCAGCAGCTATAGGAGGCCCATAATCTGCCAGCACCCTATGTCAAAAAATTCTACACACCAGCAGTGTGAGGAGACCTGAAAGTGGCACATGGCAGAGTGTGGCGATGGAGACAGCAGCAATGGGAGGCCGTACAGGGACCCATGAGAGACTCTGGACCTGGCAGCAGCATGAGGAGGCGGTATATAGGGGCCCATGGCAGATTAGGGGCCTGGCAGCAGCTATGGGAGGCCCGTAATCTGCCAGCACCCTATGTCAAAAAATTCTACACACCAGCAGTGTGTGAGGAGACCTGAAAGTGGCACATGGCAGAGTGTGGCGATGGAGACAGCAGCAATGGGAGGCCGTACAGGGACCCATGACAGACTCTGGACCTGGCAGCAGCATGAGGAGGCGGTATATAGGGGCCTATGGCAGATTAGGGGCCTGGCAGCAGCTATGGGAGGCCCGTAATCTGCCAGCACCCTATGTCAAAAAATTCTACACACCAGCAGTGTGAGGAGACCTGAAAGTGGCACATGGCAGAGTGTGGCGATGGAGACAGCAGCAATGGGAGGCCGTACAGGGAACCATGAGAGACTCTGGACCTGGCAGCAGCATGAGGAGGCGGTATATAGGGGCCTATGGCAGATTAGGGGCCTGGCAGCAGCTATAGGAGGCCCATAATCTGCCAGCACCCTATGTCAAAAAATTCTACACACCAGCAGTGTGAGGAGACCTGAAAGTGGCACATGGCAGAGTGTGGCGATGGAGACAGCAGCAATGGGAGGCCGTACAGGGACCCATGACAGACTCTGGACCTGGCAGCAGCATGAGGAGGCGGTATATAGGGGCCTATGGCAGATTAGGGGCCTGGCAGCAGCTATGGGAGGCCCGTAATCTGCCAGCACCCTATGTCAAAAAATTCTACACACCAGCAGTGTGAGGAGACCTGAAAGTGGCACATGGCAGAGTGTGGCGATGGAGACAGCAGCAATGGGAGGCCGTACAGGGACCCATGAGAGACTCTGGACCTGGCAGCAGCATGAGGAGGCGGTATATAGGGGCTTATGGCAGATTAGGGGCCTGGCAGCAGCTATGGGAGGCCCGTAATCTGCCAGCACCCTATGTCAAAAAATTCTACACACCAGCAGTGTGTGAGGAGACCTCAAAGTGGCACATGTTTGAGGCATGATTCATGGCGGATTTAGTCAGTTGTGTCAGGAACTGGTGGTTTGAAATCCAGACTAATCCACGCCTGATTCATTTTCACAAACGTGAGTCTCTCCACACTTTGGGTGGACAGTCGTGTCCTCCGCGGAGTTACAATACCTCCTGCCGCACTAAACACGCGCTCCGATGCCACGCTACTGACCGGGCATGACAGCCTTTCAAGGGCAAATTCAGCTAGTTGGGGCCAAAGGTCAAGTTTCGTTGCCCAGTAGTCAAGGGGATTGTCTACCTCGGTTGGCAGGGTGCTGTCCAAGTAGGCCCAAGCCTGTTGTTTGAGGTCCTGCTCCAGGTCCACCTGATGCTGCTGCTGCTGCTGCGGCTGGTTAGTAGTTTCCTCACTGCGCTGGTGAAGAAAGCTACTCATCATCGACTGCAGACTGAGGCAGCCGCTGCTGGTGGAGCTGCCACTGCTCCTACCACCCCACCCCTCCCCTGCTGCCATGGCAGCGGAACGCGAGCGCACAGGGCCCACAGTGTCTGAGGATGGACGTTGGCGCACAAAGGCAGAGACCAACTGACTACATAGGTGGTTTTTATAGTACGTTATTTTGGCCTCCCTCTCAGCAGGTGTGAAAAAGGCCACCATTTTGGAACGGTAGCGAGGGTCCAACAAGGTGGACAGCCAAAAGTCATCCCTCTGTCTGATGGTTATTATTCGGCTGTCGCTACGCAAGCAACCGAGCATGCTATGGGCCATTTGTGCCAAGGAATGCGAGGGACTCCCTGCCTCCATCTCCACAGCATACTGCCACGGTGCGTCTGGGTCCTCTGTCTCCTCCTCCTCCTCCTCTACCAGATGCTCCTGCTCCTCCACTCCTGTCCGCTGAGTGGAAAAACCACCCATTTCACTCAATAATTCCTGAGCACAAATGTCCTCCTCTACCTCCTCCTCTTCTTCCTGTCCTGCCCCCACAGGGGTCATGTGGCGTTGAGATCTGTGCGCCACGTCTACCGCACCCTGACCAGCCATTGTTAACAGCATTTGTTCAAGGACGTGCAACAGAGGAATGACGTCGTTCATCCCATAGTCCTGCCGACTCACGAATAGCGTGGCCTCCTCAAAGGGCCTGAGCAAGCGGCAGGTGTCACGCATGAGCTGCCAATGGCTGACATCGAAGTTACACAGGGGAGTACCTTTATCCGCTTGTAACATCAGGAAATCGGTGATAGCCTTTCGCTGTTCGTAAAGGCGGTCTAACATGTGTAGGGTTGAATTCCACCTTGTTGCAACGTCGCAGATCAGGCGATGCTGTGGAATTCCGTTCTGCCGCTGCAGCTCAAGGAGGGTGTGCTTTGCGGTGTAGGAATGGCTGAAATGCATGCAAAGTTTACGTGACATTTTAAGGATGTCTTGCAGTGGGATGGTGGATTTTAAGAACCGCTTGACAACCAGATTGAACACGTGAGCCATGCATGGCGCATGGCACAACCTTCCTTGACGCAGAGCAGACACCATGTTCTTTCCGTTGTCGGTCAACATGGTTCCGATTTTCAGTTTGCGCGGAGACAGCCATCTGTCGATTTCTCTGTTCATTACACTCAGAAGTTCCTCCCCTGTGTGACTACGTTCGCCAAGGCATACCAGGTGCAGAACAGCGTGACACCGTTGCGCCCTGCACATGTGATATGCCGGTCGGGTAATGGGACTTGGCACGGGGGTGGCGGCTGAGGACACGGCGGAAGAAGAGGTGGTAGAGGCGGACATCTTTGTCGGACCAAGGACGTGCAAACGTGGAGGCAAAAGCGGCGTGACCTGTCCAAGTTGCTGGTGCGGCTGTGACGGCACCACGTTCACCCAGTGGGCCGTAAATGACATGTACTGTCCCTGACCATAGTTACAGCTCCACACGTCGGCGCTGCCGTGCACTTTGGCAGAGACCGACATGCTCAAAGACTGGCCCACCATGTCTTCTACATGTGAATGCAGGGCTGGCACTGCCTTTTTGGCGAAGAAATGACGGCTTGGCACTCTCCACCGCGGCGCGGCACAAGCCATCATTTCTCTGAAAGGTGCTGAGTCCACCACTTGGAAAGGGAGGGACTGCAGCACCAGCAACTTGGACAGGAGGACGTTCAGCTTTTGCACCGTCGGGTGCGTGCTCGCAAACTGTTGTCTCTTGGAAACGGATTCCAAGAAAGACTGCTGACGGAATCCGTGAAGAGGAGTAGCAGGAGAAGGAGCATCTGAACGAGCGGAAGATGCCAACGAGCGACAACTCCCCTCAGCAGAGGTGTTGGAGCCTTGACTGGCTGATGGAGGGCGATTGACGTCGGGTGACGGAGCAAGTAACGGAGCGGGTGATGGAGCGGGGGCTGGGGCGGGCAGAACCGCCGTATCTTTATCACGGTTTTCCCAGGCCACCAAATGGCGACGCTGCATATGCTGCCGCAACGCTGTAGTCCCAACATGGGCCCCCTGGCCACGCTTGACTTTCTGGCCACATAGTCGACATACGGCTACGTTTACTTCCTCGGGCGGCTTGACGAAAAATTGCCACACCGCCGAGTAGGAAACTTTGCCCCCGATACTCCTCACTGGCTGACTGCTGCTTCCTCCGTGCACACCGGCACCACTACTGGCCGTGGTGGTAGGCTGCAGTGGAGCTGGTGCTCTACTCCGTGGCCGTTTGGCTCCACTGACACTGCTGCGACCCTGCTGCTGTCTCCTGGGCAACCCACCGACTGTTTTGCTCGCTGCCAAGCTGCCACCCTCTTCTCCTGATGATGCGGAAGAAATTGCCTGATGACGACGAGGCTGCCAAGTGCGATCAACCTCCTCATCATCAAGTAGGGTCTCCGCCTCACTACTAGCCCCCTCGGCTGCGTCTGGGTCAGGAGACAGACCTGTCTCTAGACCGGCTACCGAGCCACTCTCCTCGCCACTACTTCTTCGCCTGGCTGCTGAAAAGGCGGATGTCTCCCCCCGTTCCTGACCGCCCTCTGTTAGCTCTTCCTCACTGTACAGTGGGGCTGAGCCCACAGCATGCGATACTTCGCTTGGTGAGGGAACACCAAAGGACAGGGGCAGGTAGAGGACACGTGATTTCAGTGGGCTTGGTCCCGGGCCATGCCAACTAACGGTTGTGTCTGACGTACCCACCGACCGTTGGCTGTAGGTGTCAGAGGTGACCTGGGAAGAGGAAGACGACCGAGCCAACCAATCGACGACGGCAGGGTTGTCGGTGGAGACACGACCGCTGGATGACACCGGGAGCACTGGCCTCTGGCTGCGAATAGTGCTGCCTCGACCCCTTCCTCTGCTGCCACGTCTGCTCGCTCCTAAAACATTGCCTCCTCTGCCACTCCTCTGCATGTTGTCTGACATACTCTTTAGTTAAACGATTATGTGTCCCTGAGTAACAATTCTGTGTCCCTGAGTAACAATTCTGTGTCTGTGCGAGTAACAATTCTGTGGCCCTAAGTAACAGTTCTGTGGCCCTCAGTAACAATTCTGTGTCCCTGATTAACGTTTCTGTGGCCCCAAGTAACAGTTCTGTGGCCCTCAGTAACAATTCTGTGTCTGTGCGAGTAACAATTCTGTGTCTGTGCGAGAAACAATTCTGTGGCCCTAAGTAACAGTTCTGTGGCCCTCAGTAACAGTTCTGTTTCCCTGAGTAACAATTCTGTGTCTGTGCGAGTAAGAATTCTGTGTCTGTGCGAGTAACAATTCTGTGGCCCTAAGTAACAGTTCTGTGGCCCTCAGTAACAGTTCTGTGGCCCTGAGTAACAATTCTGTGTCTGTGCGAGTAACAATTCTGTCTGTGCGAGTAACAATTCTGTGGCCCTAAGTAACGGTTCTGTGGCCCTCAGTAACAGTTCTGTGTCCCTGTGTAACAATTCTGTGTCTGTGCGAGTAACAGTTCTGTGGCCCTAAGTAACAGTTCTGTGGCCCTCAGTAACAATTCTGTGTCCCTGATTAACGTTTCTGTGGCCCCAAGTAACAGTTCTGTGGCCCTCAGTAACAATTCTGTGTCTGTGCGAGTAACAATTCTGTGTCTGTGCGAGTAACAATTCTGTGGCCCTAAGTAACGGTTCTGTGGCCCTCAGTAACAGTTCTGTGTCCCTGTGTAACAATTCTGTGTCTGTGCGAGTAACAATTCTGTGGCCCTAAGTAACAGTTCTGTGGCCCTCAGTAACAATTCTGTGTCTGTCCCTGAGTAACAATTCTGTGGCCCTAACTAAAGTTTCTGTGGCCCTAAGTAACAATTCTCTGGCACTCAGTAACAATTCTGTCTGTCCCTGAGTAACAATTCTGTGGCCCTAATAACGTTTCTGTGGCCCTAAGTAACAATTATCTGGCACTCAGTAACAATTCTGTCTGTCCCTGAGTAACAATTCTCTGGCACTCAGTAACAATTCTGTCTGTCCCTGAGTAAAAATTCTGTGGCCCTAAGTAAAGTTTCTGTGGCCCTGAGTAACAATTCTCTGGCACTCCGTAACAATTCTGTCTGTCCCTGAGTAACAATTCTCTGGCACTCAGTAACAATTCTGTCTGTCCCTGAGTAAAAATTCTGTGGCCCTAAGTAAAGTTTCTGTGGCCCTGAGTAACAATTCTCTGGCACTCCGTAACAATTCTGTCTGTCCCTGAGTAACAATTCTCTGGCACTCAGTAACAATTCTGTCTGTCCCTGAGTAAAAATTCTGTGGCCCTAATTAAAGTTTCTGTGGCCCTAAGTAACAATTCTCTGGCACTCAGTAACAATTCTGTCTGTCCCTGAGTAACAATTCTCTGGCACTCCGTAACAATTCTGTCTGTCCCTGAGTAACAATTCTCTGGCACTCAGTAACAATTCTGTCTGTCCCTGAGTAAAAATTCTGTGGCCCTAAGTAAAGTTTCTGTGGCCCTGAGTAACAATTCTCTGGCACTCCGTAACAATTCTGTCTGTCCCTGAGTATGAATTCTGTGGCCCTAACTAGCGTTTCTTTGTCCCTAAGTAACAGTTCTGTTGCCCTGAGTAACAATCCTGTGTCTGTGCGAGTAACAATTCTGTGGCCCTAAGTAACAGTTCTGTGGCCCTCAGTAACAGTTCTGTGTCTGTGCGAGTAACAATTCTGTGTCTGTGCGAGTAACAATTCTGTGGCCCTAAGTAAAGTTTCTGTGGCCCTAAGTAACAATTCTCTGGCACTCAGTAACAATTCTGTCTGTCCCTGAGTAACAATTCTCTGGCACTCAGTAACAATTCTGTCTGTCCCTGAGTAAAAATTCTGTGGCCCTAAGTAAAGTTTCTGGGGCCCTGAGTAACAATTATCTGGCACTCAGTAACAATTCTGTCTGTCCCTGAGTAACAATTCTCTGGCACTCAGTAACAATTCTGTCTGTCCCTGAGTAAAAATTCTCTGGCCCTAAGTAAAGTTTCTGTGGCCCTGAGTAACAATTCTCTGGCACTCCGTAACAATTCTGTCTGTCCCTGAGTAACAATTCTCTGGCACTCAGTAACAATTCTGTCTGTCCCTGAGTAAAAATTCTGTGGCCCTAATTAAAGTTTCTGTGGCCCTAAGTAACAATTCTCTGGCACTGAGTAACAATTCTGTCTGTCCCTGAGTAACAATTCTCTGGCACTCCGTAACAATTCTGTCTGTCCCTGAGTAACAATTCTCTGGCACTCAGTAACAATTCTGTCTGTCCCTGAGTAAAAATTCTGTGGCCCTAAGTAAAGTTTCTGTGGCCCTGAGTAACAATTCTCTGGCACTCCGTAACAATTCTGTCTGTCCCTGAGTATGAATTCCGTGGCCCTAACTAGCGTTTCTTTGTCCCTAAGTAACAGTTCTGTGGCCCTGAGTAACAATTCTGTGTCTGTGCGAGTAACAATTCTGTGGCCCTAAGTAACAGTTCTGTGGCCCTCAGTAACAGTTCTGTGTCTGTGCGAGTAACAATTCTGTGTCTGTGCGAGTAACAATTCTGTGGCCCTAAGTAAAGTTTCTGTGGCCCTAAGTAACAATTCTCTGGCACTCCGTAACAATTCTGTCTGTCCCTGAGTAACAATTCTCTGGCACTCAGTAACAATTCTGTCTGTCCCTGAGTAAAAATTCTGTGGCCCTAAGTAAAGTTTCTGTGGCCCTGAGTAACAATTCTCTGGCACTCCGTAACAATTCTGTCTGTCCCTGAGTATGAATTCCGTGGCCCTAACTAGCGTTTCTTTGTCCCTAAGTAACAGTTCTGTGGCCCTGAGTAACAATTCTGTGTCTGTGCGAGTAACAATTCTGTGGCCCTAAGTAACAGTTCTGTGGCCCTCAGTAACAGTTCTGTGTCTGTGCGAGTAACAATTCTGTGTCTGTGCGAGTAACAATTCTGTGGCCCTAAGTAAAGTTTCTGTGGCCCTCAGTAACAGTTCTGTGTCTGTGCGAGTAACAATTCTGTGTCTGTGCGAGTTACAATTCTGTGGCCCTAAGTAAAGTTTCTGTGGCCCTAAGTAACAATTCTCTGGCACTCAGTAACAATTCTGTCTGTCCCTGAGTAACAATTCTCTGGCACTCAGTAACAATTCTGTCTGTCCCTGAGTAAAAATTCTGTGGCCCTAAGTAAAGTTTCTGTGGCCCTGAGTAACAATTCTCTGGCACTCCGTAACAATTCTGTCTGTCCCTGAGTAACAATTCTCTGGCACTCAGTAACAATTCTGTCTGTCCCTGAGTAAAAATTCTGTGGCCCTAAGTAAAGTTTCTGTGGCCCAGAGTAACAATTCTCTGGCACTCCGTAACAATTCTGTCTGTCCCTGAGTATGAATTCTGTGGCCCTAACTAGCGTTTCTTTGTCCCTAAGTAACAGTTCTGTGGCCCTGAGTAACAATTCTGTGTCTGTGCGAGTAACAATTCTGTGGCCCTAAGTAACAGTTCTGTGGCCCTCAGTAACAGTTCTGTGTCTGTGCGAGTAACAATTCTGTGTCTGTGCGAGTAACAATTCTGTGGCCCTAAGTAAAGTTTCTGTGGCCCTAAGTAACAATTCTCTGGCACTCAGTAACAATTCTGTCTGTCCCTGAGTAACAATTCTCTGGCACTCAGTAACAATTCTGTCTGTCCCTGAGTAAAAATTCTGTGGCCCTAAGTAAAGTTTCTGGGGCCCTGAGTAACAATTCTCTGGCACTCAGTAACAATTCTGTCTGTCCCTGAGTAAAAATTCTGTGGCCGTAAGTAAAGTTTCTGTGGCCCTAAGTAACAATTCTCTGGCACTCAGTAACAATTCTGTCTGTCCCTGAGTAACAATTCTCTGGCACTCAGTAACAATTCTGTCTGTCCCTGAGTAAAAATTCTGTGGCCCTAATAACGTTTCTGTGGCCCTAAGTAACAATTCTCTGGCACTGAGTAACAATTCTGTCTGTCCCTGATTATGAATTCTGTGGCCCTAACTAGCGTTTCTTTGTCCCTAAATAACGATTCTGTGGCCCTCATTAACAAGTCTGTGTCCCTGAGTAATGGTTCTCTGTCCCTAAGTAACTTTTCTCTGTCCCCAATTATCGTTTCTGTGGCCCTAACTCTGTCCCTGTCCCTAGTACAGAGCGGTCTGCCTCTGTTCAATAACTGCAGGAAAATGAAGAATTCCAAAATGGCCGCTATTTATAGCTCGACCATTACACAGTGCTGGCTGGCTGGCTGCTGATTGGCTGATGCGATCACATGTAGTTGAGGAATGCATTATGGGTCAGCGCGCCTTGTCTGCGCGCCTTCCCAGACATCCCCGCTCCGTCGCCGCACATGTCAGCCGCCATTTTCTGAAAAATTTCGATTCGCGCGTCCGAATTAGGCTATTTTTCGGATTCGGCACGAATCGAAATTTTTCCGATATTCGACTCGAATTCCACTTCGGATACTTCGATTCGCTCATCTCTAGTTGCCACCTGTGCAATAAGTCCATCCATGAAATTTCCTTGCTACTAAATATTCCACGGCAGGGGCGGACTGACAACTCATGGGGCCCTCGGGCAATAGGGGATCATGGGGCCCCTGTGTCCTTGCCCAAACTCAAAAAAGCCTATGAAAAAGGTACCAGGGGCATCTCATGGGGCCCCCTACTGACCCTGGGCCCTCGGGCAGTGCCCGAGTTTCCAAATGGTCAGTCCGCCCCTTTTCCATGGTCAACTGTTAGTGGTATTATAACAAAGTGGAAGCAACTGGGAACAACAGCAACTCAGCCACCAAGTGGTAGGCCATGTAAAATGACAGAGCGGGGTCAGCGCATGCTGAAGAGCACAGTGTGCAGAAGTCGCCAACTGTCTGCAGAGTCAATAGCTAAAGACCTCCAAACTTCGTGTGGCCTTCAGATTAGCACAACAACAGTGCGTAGAGAGCTTCATGGAATGGGTTTCCATGGTCGAGCAGCTGCATCCAAGCCTTACATCACCAAGTGCAATGCCAAGTGTTGGTTGCAGTGGTGTAAAGCATGATGCCACTGGACTCTAGAGCAGTGGAGACATGTTCTCTGGAGTGACTAATCTGGCAATCCAATGGATGTGTCTGGGTTTGCCAGAACAGTACTTGCCTGACTGCATTGTGCCAAGTGTAAAGCTTGGTGGAGGGGGAATTATGGTATGGGGTTGTTTTCAGGGGTTGGGCTTGGCCCTTTAGTTCCAGTGAAGAGAACTCTTAAGGCATCAGCATACCAAGACATTTTGGACAATTTTAGGCTCCCAACTTTGTGGGAAAAGTTTGGGGATGGCCCCTTCCTGTTCCAACATGACTGCGCACCATGGCACAAAGCAAGGTCCATAAAGACATGGATGAGTGAGTTTAGGGTGGAGGAACTTGACTGACCTGCACAGAGTCCTGACCTCAACCCAATAGAACACCTCTGGGATGAATTGAGCGGAGACTGCGAGCCAGGCCTTCTCGTCCAATATCAGTGCCTGACTTCAGAAATGCGTTTCTGGAAGAATGGTCAAACATTCCCATAGACACCCTCCTAAACCTTGTGGACGGCCTTCCCAGAAGAGTTAAAGCTGTTATAGCTGCAAAGGGCGGGGCCAACTCAATATCGAACCCTACGGACTAAGACTGGGATGCCATTAAAGTTCATGTGCGTGTAAAGGCAGGCATCCCAATACTTTTTGGCAATATAGTGTATATGCAGATGTGGATTGTTCCTGTAAACTCAAACTTGGACCCACCCTTCCACACTATTTGAGCCTCACTATTGGTCCATTAGTGTGTCAAGCGGCTTCACGACCAACAGAGGGGCTTGGCAGGCAGGCTAGGAAACAAACTTGGCTTCAACAGGAAAAGGGTATAGAAAGTTGATATTTGCTTCTATCTGATCCATTTTGGTCATTTTGGGTTTTCATTGATAACATTTCATGCAAAAGCACGTCTTCAGGGGTCTCACCTATTTTCGGACGGCAGCCATACCACATCCTACCCAGATGGTCGCTCCCTGGTGGTGAGGAGTGAATACTGCTGGTGATTGCTATATAGAGTTTGGATTTGATTTATATCACGTTGTCTCTGCTGCGTTTACCTGCAGCTTATTGTCTGGTGAGTTCATTTTGGGGGAGAAGTAGTGGCACCGACGGTTATACCTGCACGTTGTACAGTCTCTTTATTAAGGTGGAAGACACCAAAGTATTATTAAGGCACAGATCACGGACTGGAATTGTCATAGCTATATTGGTTGATATTTTTTGTGTACACAGAGACGAGTTGCAATCTCTGTTTTATTATTATTATTATTATTATTATTATTATTATTATAATACAGGATTTATATAGTGCCAACAGTTTGCTCAGCGCTTTACAATAGAACGGGAGACAATACAGCAACACTACAGTTCAATACAAGAGGGAAAGGAGGGCCCTGATCCTTGTTTTAGAAATGTATTTCATTTATAATATATATTTATAATAATAATTTGTATAGGATTGCTTGCACGAGGTACTGCACCATTTGTTTTATCATATTTTCAATGGGCAGTCAATTTTTCCACACTGTCCGTAAATGTATGGGTGGTTGGCAACCCTGACAGGGATAGAGACAGCAGTAAAAACCCGATAGGAGTTCCAAACCTTACCCATGCTTCTCATGACTAAAAAGTCTGGCAGAGTCCGGGCTTTAAATCTCTCAATTTTGAATTATTAAAGTGGAACTATGAACGATTAACCTCCTCCACCTGCCCAATATTTTTTATTGAAAAAAAAAAACAACCCTTATCCTGGAGTCTGCTAGTTTGTCCAGTGATGTCACGGCATCCTTTTCTTCTCTTACTGGTGGAAATGGGTGTCGAGTATTCTTCCTGCAGTATTGATGTGTGAGACAGTGGGCTCAGTCTGGGTGATGAAGTGCCCCCTTAGGGGGCATGAAAATGACATACTGGGCTCACGGGACTTAACAGTTCTTCTGCCTGAAAAGTACTGCGCTATACCAAGGAGAATGCTGGGGACAGTGCTAGAGCAATGAGAGAGTAAGCAGAAATTGAATTAAATTAGAGGGTAACATAAATAATAATAATAATAATAATAAAAAAAAAAAAAAACTAACTGGAATTCCACTTTAACCCTTTCCAAGTATTAGTAAGAACTACTGGCAGTTGTAGTGAGGGAAAATCTCCAACAGCAACACAGAGAAATATTTTTTATTTTTTTGACCAGTTCACACCACATGCAGTCCAGTGCGTTTTTTTTTCTTGCATCAAAAATGTATTGATAGTAGGTTACATGGTTTCCAATGGCATAGTTCACACCAGTGCGGTCAGTTCCAGTGCATTCCAGAATAAAAAAGTAGAACATGCTGCATTTTTTCTGCACTGAAGTGTACTGGAATGCAGTAAAACACATACAAAAGGCACCACAAATGCACCAGAACGCGCATGTCCTTATTAATTTGAAGAAAAAGAACGGAGAAAAATGAAACGGAATGCATAAAAACACATCGGAATGCATAAAAAATGCACATACAGAAACGCATCGGGACGGTTCCATGGTGTGAACTGGCCCTTTCAGTAGAGCAGGGGTAGGTTTTAACTCCTCTCAGTTATTTATAACTGTCTTTGTTCCTTTTTAATATTCCTTCACTTCCTTTCTGGTAAATACTGGTCCAGGCAGCAAACAGAAATGAGGTCAATAAACAAGCCAGAGTTAGTACAGGCGGCAGACAGAGGCAACACTGCACTGGCGTGGGGGGATCATGAACACTGTTGCTGGTTGCACTGATCTGGTGACAGTGGGACTTAACCTCTTCGCGCAGGCTGAACGCCAATGTGCGGCCTCTCGGCGTCTGGGCCTAGACGCCGAGCAGCCGCACATTTGAGTTCTATTAAAAAAGACATATGGACATCCCGGCTTCTGAAACCCTTAAAGGGCCGGGAGGCACCGGCACGAAGGGGTTAAGTAGCAGTGATCAGGAACACTGATGCTGGCTTACACTGGTCTAGTGACCCTGGGACTAGTGTGGCAGTGCTTAGGAAAATCTCCTCTGTATACCCGCTAATGGCGTCCCATTCAGTTGCCAACAGTCACGGATTGCCGGGGACATTCACGGAAATCAGACAGATGTCCCGCTCAGAGCATGTCCCAGGCAAAATCATGAAAAATCATCCTGAACAGCAAAGCAGTTTGGCACTGACAAGCCAGGTAAACAGAGGTTAATTTTCAGTTAGTCAGATCCTCCCCCCCAGCTCCTCTGCTTGCTGGAGGTCACATGGTGCCGTTCTCTTGCATGATTGGTTGGTACTAGCAAGGGGGAGTGGCTAGAAGAGGGTGATCATTTCCTGTTAGCACATGGAGAGGAAGAGGAGGCTGCTGATGAATAGGCCAATGAACAGGATGGAAACACTCTCAGTTGTTGGCAGACTGCAGACAGGACCAGAGACAAACACAAGAGGCTGCTAGAGACCTGAGCAGACAGAGGACCAAGTAGCCAGAGGGCCCAAAGCCAGCAGAGGAGACAAGTAGATGGCTGATGTCCTTCCTATTCTTTTTGTATTTTTTTTTTTTTGTGGGGCCGGCAAAAGGAAGGACATCAGCCATCTACTTGTCTCCTCTGCTGGCTTTGGGCCCTCTGGCTCCTCGGTCCTCTGTCTGCTCAGGTCTCTAGCAGCCTCCTGTGTTTGTCTCTGGTCCTGTCTGCAGTCTGCCAACAACTGAGAGTGTTTCCATCCTGTTCATTGGCCTGTCCAGCAGCAGCCTCCTCTTCCTCTCCACGTGCTAAAAGAAAATGATCACCCTCTGTTAGCCACGCCCCCTTGCTAGTACCAACCAGTCATGCAAGAGAAGGACACCATGTGACCTCCTGCAAGTAAAAGAGCTGGGGGGAGGATTTGACTTGCTGAAAATTAACCTTTGCTTACCCGGTTTGTCAGTGCCAAACAGGAACAGGGGCGGACTGACAACTCATGGGGCCCCAGGGCAATAGCATATCATGGGGCCCCTGTGTCCTTGCCCAAACTCAAAAAAGCCTATGAAAAAGGTACCAGGGGCATCTCATGGGGCCCCCTACTGACCCTGGGCTCTTGGGCAGTGCCCGAGTTTCCAAATGGTCAGTCCACCCCTGTGCCAAACTGTTTTGCTGTTCAGGACGATTTTTTGTGATTGTGCCTGGGACATCTGCCTGATTTCCGTGAATGTCCCGGGCAATCCGTGACTGTTGGCAACTATGCCACACAAGCACCCCCATTCATTGGTTGCACTTGTGATAAATTTCATATCAATTTTTTTTACATTTTACTATTACTATACTATATACTATATTACTATACACTATTTACTATTTTATTAAATACACTTTAATATATTAAAAACTGCCACTGCATGCTAAGGGCGATCCTTGACTTACAGCAAAAGATGATCTAGCCTTCTCATATTTCTGAGCACCTCAGAAAAAAAACCTTGCCATTTGCGGGAGAAGGATCACTGGGTGAGAAAAGCAAAGCTGGGATGGACGTCTGGAGATTACAGCTTGTGTGCCGGGTATAAAACCAACGAGCTGTTTATGAGCAAACACTTCTCTGTGCTAGAAATATAAAAATAAATTAGGTATTTGGGAGAGCATGAAATACTCATCACAGCTCAGACCGGCATTAAGAAGAAGCTTCTGCAAATCAACAACCCTCTACGGAGCTGGAAAGTGTGTCGGAAAACCAAGCTTCTGATAGCAAAACCGGGAACGAGAATAAAAAAAAAAAATTACGTGCTACTGACATCTTGTTCTTTTACATTATTCCTAAATGTGAACAAATAAAATGCAACGAGCTTCATTATCTTCTCTTTCTGTCTTCCGATATTCATATAATTCAAGGTTGCCTTTGCATTGTTCAGCGGCAAGATTTTCATTTGTAAGAGTAACGCTTTCAAGTATTTATTACCTTTCACAGAGATCACAATACTCCCTCATGTCTTCATCTGCTTTTCTCTTCAATAAGACAGGGTCATCTTTGTTCAGGTACCATCCTGGGTCAGCATATCCTACACTTGTGCTCAAAACGTTGCATACCCTGGCAGAAATGATACAATTTTGGCATTGATATTGAAAATATGACTGATCATGCCAAAAAACTGTCTTTTATTTAAGGATAGTGATTATATGAAGCCATTTATTATCACATAGTTGTTTAGCTCCTTAGTAGCCTCCCTGGCGGTATTCCCGAGTGTAGCTCGGGGTAAAGTTTTAGCACCACAAGCGGTAACCCCGAGCTACACTCGGGCTTACCATGCGGCGCTGCTCCGCGATCCCTCGATCACTTACCTTGTCCTGCGCTCCCGCAATGTCCCTCCTGCAGTGTCCCCAGCAATGTCCTCCGGCGGATGCCGGCATCTGTATGCTGGGTTCCGTCCCCTGTGTCGTCAGGACGTACGGGGGATGGAACTGGCGGGAAATATGAAAATGACAAAAAGTGACATTCACTAAATTCACTAAAATCACATAGTAAAACATTCCTGTATCAAACCATTTCACATACATTTTGTCCCGAGTGCTTTGTCCGGCGCCCTGCCTGCATATTTACTGTTCTTTCTGCCTGGAAACTGAGAAACGTCCATGGCGTCCAAAAAGCATCCCTTTAGGTCAAAAGCGGTTTTAGACCAGATAGAGAACAGCGATAGTAAATCAGAACCACTTGCAGGATTGAGTGATAATGATTCGGGGGGGAAATTTGTCATCAGACACTGAAAACGATTTTGCGACTTTGCTCAGTGATGTGCGAACTTGGCGCTATATTTCAAATTTCAGTGTTTTTGGTTTGATTATATTATTGAATTAAATTTGTTATTATATTATATTATTATTTTTTATGATTATTAAATTATAATTTATGATTTCATGTTTCAAATTTTATCCTACCCGGGATGTTTACTAGACTCTTGTTCAGACAGATTTCAGTGAGTTATTCCTATAAATTACAGGCCTACAAAAAAAACAAAACATATTTCCATGAAAAAAAGTGCACCGCTTTGAGCACAGAAATATGGACATAATCAGACCGCTAGGGAGGTTAAATCATAATAACAGAAATCACCCAAATGACTCTGATCAAAAGTTTCCATTCCCTGGAATGTTTGGCCTTGGTACAGACACATACGGGTTAAAATGTCAATTAAAGGTTAATTTCTCACATCTGTGGCTTTTTAAATTGCAATTAGTGTCAGTGTATAAATAGCCAATTAGTTTGTTAGCTCACATGTGGATGCACTGAGAAGGCTAGATACTGAGCTATGGGGAGCAGAAAAGAACTGAGAAAAGACCTGTGTAATAAGGTAACTTTATAAAGATGGAAAATGATATAAAAAGATATGCAAAGCCTTGAATAGGCCAGTCAGTAATGTACAATCACTTACAGGCAGTCCCCAAATTACATACATCCAATGTACATGCAAATCATACTTACAGAGGGAGGCAACAGGAAGTGAGAGGAAATCTACCTTGAGGAAGGAAAATTCACCTCTGTAAGAGTTGTCATGGAAAAAGGTGTCTCCACTGAAGCTTTATCACCAATCCTTGTTTCCATGACAACCCAAAATTTTCAAAATCCAATTGTCACAGGGAAAGAAAGTGAGGTGAAATCTTCTGAACAAGGGCACAGACAGTAACAAATAAACATTACAGGGGTGTTAACCCTTCCCTATGCTATCCTAAAAACTTAAAGATTATTTTCTGGCTGGAGTTACACTTAAAAAATGTACCTGTTTCAACTTTCATACAAATTCAACTTAAGAACAAACCTACAGAACCTCTCTTGTTTGTAACCCACCTGGTCCTGATCCTATGGTTCTTCAATAAAATTTGTTATATTAGTCAAACTACCTGGATCACACACATTGTCTCCTTTTCTTAGGGTTCTTTCCATAAAATCTTTTTATTGTTGTCCTTTTTTTTGGGGTTCAGTGATCCACACCTTACTTGGTGAGCTAGTGGACTTGATAGTATTTTGTCCTCTTTTTATGGTTCTGCTCAGGGGCGGACTGACAACTCATGGGGCCCCTGGGCAATAAGGGATCATGGGGCCCCTGTGTCCTTGCCCAAACTCAAAAAAGCCGATGAAAAAGGTACCAGAGGCATCTCATGGGGCCCCCTACTGACCCCGGGCCCTTGGGCACTGCCCGAGTTTCCAAATGGTCAGTCCACCCCTGATTCTGCTGTAGCAACAGTGTTACCTTAATTATCAATTTTTGACATAGTCTGATCTTTGAAGTCTTTGACTCTTTCATCCTTAGGGGTACATTTTGAACCTTTATGATCTCCACCCCTCACCCTATATTATAATATTTGTATCTTAACTGGTTCATATAATCTTGGTTATGGCCTTCAAATTGGGGGAAGATATTGACATGGAGATCAGATCAGCATTTTTAAGGGAGTTGATGTTAGTAAATCATTGCTAGCTGGTTAGAAAGTTCAAAGCGGCACGTTGAAGCTACAATCAGCTTAGCTCATTTGCAATGAATTGGATAGCCTTTGGGTTTAAGCAAGGTCCATATATGTCTCTTTAATTAACTCTAAGCCAACTGGCTTATAATATATACACCGCATTAAAGCAGTGACAACCAGGGCTGTAGATCATTTTTTTTTCTGGGGGGGGGGGGGGGGTTCAGCTCACAGCTGAGCTGCATTTTTAATGCCCTAAACCCCCCCCCACCAACGTCTCCCCCTTGAGCTCTAAAGGCAGTTGACGAGGGCAACAGCTATAAATCCTGTTGCACTCAGTGGGCAGGCAGTAACACCCATCAAATGCGACTTGCGGTTGTGGTGCAGGTTTTTAGGGGTTAAAGAGGTGAAGAGTTAACATTAACCACTTGCTCGGCCTATAGTCAAATGATGGCTGGGTGGGCATTCACCATTCCAGGTGGACACTATATGATGTCCTTCCGGAAAGAGCCTCACTGCGTCGAGATCTGCCACCCGCTGTGTCCTCTAGACAGTGTACTGGCTGCTGCTGTTACCATGTGATCTCTGTGACCAGTCACAGCAAATCCCATGAACATTATGCATAATGGATGGAATTCATTCATTCATGCCATCTCTTGTATACTATTGTGTTGATCTCTGTGATTGGTAACAGCAATTACATGGTACAGACACAGCCAACCACAACTAGCCACAATAGTAAACATTGAATGAACCAATTTCATTCAGTAAAAATGGTTGTTTATAACAGTGAAATTCATAATGTGTCATTTTCCAGAGTAGTACAATGTTATTATGATAACAGTATATTGCTGTGGTCAGTGTGTTAAAAAAAAATTGTAAAAAAAAAAAAATTGAAAAAAATAATTAAAATTTTTTTTGTTTTGTTTTTACGTGTCACCAGTCAGAATCCCTCATCACTGCCACACCAGTTACATCATGACGCTGCACTGCACTGGTGACAGTATGTAAAAATGTTGACTTTCCAAAAAGAGGCCATGGGGGGGTATTTGTACTGTCCTGACATTTTGGGGGTATTTGTACTCTCCTGGCATTTGGGTGGTGTTTGTACTGTCCTGTTGTTTTTGGACTTGAAATGAGATCGGCTATCAGTACATCAGGAAGGATTGATTTTCAGATATATACCATAGTTTGTGGCAGGGGCGGACTGACCATTTGGAAACTCGGGCACTGCCCGATGGCCCGGGGTCAGTAGGGGGCCCCATGAGATGCCCCTGGTACCTTTTTCATAGTCTCTTTTGAGTTTGGGCAAGGGCACAGGGGCCCCATGATCCCCTATTGCCCAGGGGCCCCATGAGTTGTCAGTCCGCCCCTGGTTTGTGGACTCTAACTTTCCTACAAAGTAAACAATATACACTAATTTGGGTTATTTTCTGCAGCAGAATACAGTTTTACCTAAATTTATAAAGAGATTATTTATTTGCAAAATTGTATAACAGATACAAAGAAAAATGTTTTTTTTTTATTTAGCAAAAAATAAAATGGTGGTGATAAAATACCACCAAAAGAAAGCTCTATATGTGTGAAAAAAGGATAGAAATCTCATATACTGTAGTTACAGTGTTGCATGACCACGCAAATGTCCGCCTCCTTTACCTATGCAGAAAATGGGGGTGGAGGGTAGGGGTGAGACTAGGAACCATAGGTGCGGGTAGAGAAGAAATGGAGTGAAACTAAGGGATCCTGGACTGTAAAGGGATAAAAAAATTAAAAAAGGGGGGGGGGGGGGGGGTTTGTTTAGCATGAGGGAAGGGGAAGGAGAGTAAAATAGATGGCTATCAAGGGGACTGGAATGGATGGTCAGGAAAGGGCATAGGGCATACTGTCAGCTGGGAAGAAATAGCCACAGTATGATAAAAAAGGAAGGGTGGGAGGGAGGGGTGGAATGAGGGGTTGAGGGAAGGAAAGAAGGGAGGGGTGGAAGGAAGGAAGGCAGGCAAGGAGGGGTGGAAGGAAGGGAGAGGTGGAAGGAAGGGAAGTGGTGGGAGGAAGGGAGAGGTGGAAGAAAGGGAGAGGTGGAAGGAAGGGAAGGGGTGGGTGGAAAGAAGGAAGGGAGGGTTGGAAGGAAGAAAGGGTTGGAAGGAAGGAAGGGTGGAAGGGAGGGGTGAAAGGAAGAAAGGCAGGGGTGAGTGGAAATTTCAAGGGCTGCTATAATGGATGGTTGGCAACTCTCCTCTGGGGGCGGTTCAGAACCCCCCCGACCCTCCCGCCTTATCTACGCCCCTGGTGACAACCATAAATATTGTCCTCCTCCGCGGTGTGAGCCCAGACTAAAGGGATAAGGGAGAGATGTTTAAGCCCAGTAACCACATGGAATTAACCTGGCTACGGATTCAACAGAGACCGGGCTATACATATATTGCTGAACCTGATTGCAGCATCCTAGTGAGAATGGAGACATGCTCAATCAAGGTTAGTAGTATAGATGGATATTCTGATAGTCTGTAGGGTAGAACGTTCAAATGGTTCAAGGTTCAAAGCTCCAACTCACTTACAAGAGATCTTAGTTGCCTAAAGTCTGGACTCCACGAGGTGGATGTCTCATGTTCCCATGGCTAGATGGACACTCGTTTTCCCTTTTAGTCTGCCACTGCTCATTCTGTTGCAGCATGGAGGCTGCAAATGCACGGGGGAAAGTTTGCAGTTTTCAGCCTGATTCAACCGCCATTTAATACAGTGTGACACCTGATATCAAGTCACTGTACCAGGACAGCGTGATGTGGAAGCTACTGTTGACACTTTTGCCCGCTTGTTTGAACGCAGGCTTCCTCAAGACTGGTAGGGGAGCTTACCACACATTCATTTGCTAAATGCACACAGCATTTCAGACATTCGGTGGCGCCCTTTACCTGCTTCAACTACCAACGTTTACTAAACACAATAACAAAATGATGTTTTCAGATACAAAGTTTTAAATAATCACTCACAGATAGACCCAGTGGGTAAATAAGGACGTGGAAAAAAAGAACAGCGTCCAGTATACTCAGGCAAACAGATGAGCCATATAGCAACATCAAAATGAAAATTTAAGCTTTTAAATAATGGGAAGTTTAATTGAAGGATAGAAGATGCTAAATAGGAAATAGAAACCCCTGACAAAATAGCTATCTATAAACATGGATCATTCATGCTTTTCGACCAAATGGGGTCACTTTTAGTTTTCAAGGAACACCCCAAAGTTAAACTCATTATTCAGCCCATCAGTGGTTAAAGTGCTCAGCCTATAAATCCATTGTTTCTCATGTTGAAGGAGGATTATATCAAAGTCACCTCTCCACGTGGGTAACCTCAAGCCAAATATCCCTTTAGGTCTAAAGCAAGAAGAAAGGCCCCCATGTTTTTCCTTAAAGTGGAGTGCTGAGGGATTCATCCTCTCCCCCTCCTTTGGTTTAGCTTTTCTTTTAATAGCTCTAAAGTGTTCACCAATGTGGACATGGAGAGGTCTATTCTTTTGCCCACATAAAATTACTTGCAAGGGCATTCAATCATGTACAGTGCCTTCTCAGTTGAGCAATTTATGAAACTACAGATGTCATAGGACCTCGAACGGTCCGCCTTGGTGAACACCTTTGTCTTCTCAATGAAAGGGCAGTTCGAGCAATGTCCACATGGGAACATTCCGTTAGTTTTAGGTAAGCAGTCAGTGGGGGATCTTTTAGATTACTGGCTCTCCAAGCTGCCATTAAGGGTTTAGAGCCTACAATTTGTGCAATTATAAGATTAGATGTTAAAACATGCCAATGTGTGTTGAGTATACATTTTACCTTCCCCCATTGGGAACCAAATTTTGTGATAAATCTTGTAGAACCCTGAACTTCATTTTTACTAAGAACAGCCTGTTGTTGCTGAAGGAGAGTGCTTGTTCTCTATTAAACGCCAGCTTTCCTGCTGATTTCAATACCTGATGGGAGTAGCCCTGTTAATCTTTTGTACATTTGTTTGGATTCCTTTCTAAATTCTTCAAGCTGAGTACAATTCTTCCTAATACAGAGGAATTAAACCATTGGAATTCCGCTTTTTAGAGACTCTGGGTGTTAGCTACTTTCATGAAGGAGAGTGTTAGCAGCAGTGTCCTTCCTGAACGTTCTATTGATCAAGGATCCATCTTGAATTGAGATATAGAGATCCAGAAATGGGACTGAGGATGTCCAAACAAGCAGGACATCATCAATGTACCTGAGCCAAGCCACAGCATGTGCTAGGTCCATTTGGGAGTTATTTACCAGATCACATTCCCATTTGCCAAGATGTAAACAGGCATAGGCAGGATCCCAAGGGGCCCCTATAGAGGTGCCCCTAATCTGCTGGTAATGATTCCCTAAAAATGTAAATAGTTATTCAGGAATACAAATTCAAGTAACTCAAGGATAAACTCATTTTGGGCCCCCATGTTAGGATAATAAATTCCAAAAAAGTATGCAACAGCTAGGAGGCCCCACCTGTGGAGTATGGATGCGTAGAGAGACTCCACGTCCACCCCACAAGTATGGCCCCATCTGGGATCTCAAAGTCCTGAATTTTCAAGAGAACATCTCTTGTGTCTTGCACATAAGATGGTAACTTGACCACCATGTCCTTAATGAGACCATCAAGGTATTTGCCTACTCTCTCAAGTGAACTATTGACAGCAGGCACTGTCGATCTTCCAGGGGGTTTTTATGGATCTTCAGAATAACATAAAACATGGGTATATTAAAAGTTTCAACCCTTAGATACTCAAACAACTTCCTAGAGAGTAGACCAGACTTTTGCTAACAAAAGTTTACTTTTAAGTTAGTATACTAACTCTGGAAAATAATTTTGTGACAATCTCAGGTAAGTTGTCTGATCACCAAGTTGCCTCTGCACCTCTGCCATGTAGTCATGGCCATTTAATGATACCATATTACCACCCTTGGCATTAGACTTACAATATTCGATGTGTTTTTTTAACTCATTCAAGGCTCTGTATTCGTCTTTAGATAGATTGTCACCAGTCCTAAAAGACCATTTTACCTTCTTAAGGTCTTTTTGGACAAGTTCCAGGAAGAGGCTAACCCACTTGTTCTGTAGGGGGGGGGGGCATTTTTGTGGACTTGATATTCTTGGATTGTGAAGTCAAATCTTCCACATCCATTTCAGATTCCAGGTTCTCATCTAAAAGGCTAACTAGATCACTTAAAGCCTGTTTTTCTTGATCACTAGGGAGAACATCTCCCTGAATGACAGGCTCATCAAACTTAGCAAGAAAGGGCCTAAATACCACCTAAGAAACAAATTAAGGTCTTTAAACACCTCAAACTCATCCATATCACTGGTAGGTGAAAAAGACAGTCCCTTTTGTAAATATTTAATGTGTCTGTCCTGCAAAATAAAGTTATAGAGATTAATAACTTTGAGATCCTCAGTATGTGGTTGTGACTTTGTCATCGGGGAGTCCATTATTTCCTCTGTCTTCTGGTTCACCTTATGGGTTTTTTCTTTTTGAGATATCTCTTCCTTCCCACCTGGTTCCTGTCTACTAGGATGCCCTTGTTTGGTTCTCTCTGCTGTCTGCCCCCCTGGTCATTTGATCCAGGGTCTTTTAAAAAGATACTGATTTCTGGGTTGAATCCTCATCACTCTCAGAGGAAGAGACCCCACTATGACGTGGAGTGAAACGTCTACAACGTCAATGACTCCTCCCGCTATTAAATTAAAAATTTTCTACTTATTTCAGTACTCAAGGTCCCTTCTAAGTTTGAGGTGTTTGGTGGCTTTAAGATTTTTTTGTTTCTTCTCCACCTCCTTAACACCTCATTTTGCCTTTCAAATTCCAGCTCATCTTTGAAAGGATCCTACCTTAAAATTTGTTTCTGTAATTCTTCCAGTTGAAATTTCTCTTCTTCCACAATACTGTAAATCACATAACCTCAATACCCCTTTGAAGGCAAGATTGTTTCCATTTTGTTAGGAAATGGTCCATATGAAGGTGCTCCGCTGGAACAATCTTTTCTCGAGACCTCTCAAAATCATGCCATGTTCAATATAGGATTCTAGGGATGGGCTATCCAATTTCCTATTTAAATATTTTATTAGTAAGTTTTTTTTATTGTTTTTATAGATTTCTCTGTGATTGATTCAGTTATATCATTTAATGGCTGACTTGACTCCCTTAAAAATGCTGATCTCCTCATCAATACCTTCCCCCAATTTGAAGGCCATAACCAGTTAAGATACAAATAATATAATATAGGGTGAGGGTTGGAGATAAGGGTTTAAATTGTACCCCTAAGGAAGAAAGAGGCAAAAACTCCAAAGATCAGACTATGTCAAAAGTTGATAATTAAGGTGACACTGTTGCTACAGCAGAACCATAAAAAGAGGATAAAATACTATTAAGTCCACTAGCTCACCAAGTAAGGTGTAGATCACTGTACCCAAAAAAGAGGACAATAAAAAAAAGATTTATGGAAAGAACCCGAAGAAAAGGAGGTAACGTGCGTAATCCAGGTAGTTTAACTAATATAACATGTTATTGAAGAATATAGGATAAAATATACAACGTGAAAAATTCACCTTACCCATCTCCACCCATCACCATTAAAAACTTGACAACGTTATCAATGTAAAAGCAAGGAGTCCAGGCTAAAGGTGACCTAAATAGGATGTCTAACGCCAGCTTTCTAACTAGCTAGCAATAAATGACTAACATCATCTGCCTGACTAGTTTCCTTTTGCCTGCCATTCTCAATTATTTCTCCTTTGCATCATAGCTTGAATTGTTGCATACTGCATATGTGATTACATGGAGGAACTTTCCCTTTTGGGGTTAGGCTCCTCCTTTAGGTTCAAATTAACTAGCCCTATACAGCTAATTTTGTTGTTGCAATAATGTCACCACCTCCAGCACTGGGTCTTGATACTGTCCTCCTAGTTTCATGGATGCATTGCTAGACTTTATATGCTCGGGTTCCAAGCTGAGGTATAAGCTTTTCAAGACATAGAATTTGCTGGCAGTAGACATCCTCTTTAAGTCACCTTTAGTCCGGACTCCTTGGTTTTACATTGACAACGTTGTCAAGATTTTAATGGTGAAGGGTGAAGATACATATTTTTGTAAGGTTAATTTTTCATGTTGTATTTTTTATGTGATAGTTCTTCAATAAAATCTGTTATATTAGTCAAACTACCCAGATTGTGCACGCTACTTCCTTTTCTTGGGGTTCTTTCCCTAAAATCTTTTTATCGAACAAACGTTCCAAATAGGAGTGTTAACAACAAACAAAACTTTGAAGTACTTTTTGAACGACATTCGTCAAGTCATAAAACTGAAAATTTTGTATGAACATTCATTCGGAAATCTACTAGTTTATGGCCAGCTTTAGTAGGAAGACTAAACACCAGAGAAAACAATAAGAACAGTTGGAGATTACACGGGTGATGATAAGGAAGGCAGAGCCTCCCATTAAGTACCCAATTTGAGAAAGAATATACAGTAAAGGAAATACGTATTTGATCCCCTGCTGATTTTGAATGTTTGCTCATCACAAAGAAATGATCAGTCTAAAAATCAAACTTGTATTGTAACACTGAGAGACAGAAAAGCAACAAAAAATTCAAAAGAAATGCATGTCTAACAAATGATGCACTGATCTGCATGTTCATGAGGGAAATAAGTATTTTATCCCCTTCACAAAACATGACTTAGTACTTGGTGGCAAATCCATTGTTGTCAGACATTTCCTGTAGTTGGCCACCAAGTTTGCACACATCTCAGGAGGGATTTTGGTCCACTCCTCTTGGCAGATCCTCTCCAAGTCATTAAGGTTTGGTGGCTGACGTTTGGCAACTCAAACTTTCAGCTCCTTCCACAGATTTTCAATCAGATTACTCCTTTGTTACAATACACCTACCATTCGATTTTTAGACTGATCATTTCTTTGTGAGTTATTGTTATTTGTTATTTCCGGATCATATCACTGCACCTCCAGTAATGTTGTGTACCTTATCCAGTGCAGAAAATGCAGCAAAGGATCTTATGTTGGTGAAACAGGACAGAAGTTGCAAACAAGGATGAATCTGCACAGACATACCATCAAGGAACATAAAGAAGGTGACCTCTGCACACCTGTGGGACACCATTTCACACAACCAGGCCACAATATGGAAGACCTCAATGTCTTGGTTCTGAAAGGAAAATTCAAATCTATCCAGGAAAGAAAAACATTTGAACTAAGAATGATAATTCTATTTGACACAAAAGATAACGGCCTTAACTTGGACATGGGATTCCTCAACCATTATCCAACAGCTTTATGACTATCTATTAGCTGAAGCTTGACCCCCTCTGTGTGAGTGTAGTATTGCCCCCCCTCCCCCCCTCGCTCTTGATGTATCTTATCTGTAGCCTTTTTTTTTTTTTCTTCTCAATCCCTTCTAACATTCTGCTTAAACTTTGTGCTTTGTAATAGTACTGTTTGAACTTTGAAGAAGGGAACATACCCCGAAAGCTTGTCCTCAAAATTGTATGTTAGTGCAAATAAAATAAGTATCACGGACAGTACTCAATTGTTTTTGTGAGTGGGCAAACATTCAAAATCAGCAGGGGATCAAATACTTATTTCCTTCACTGTAGTAAGGTTTACAACAGTTTCTTTAGAAAAGGGAAATAAGAATCTGCAATAATGTTAGAGATAATCTTTACATTAACTATCTACAATGGCTATTTTGTCTTTAAAACGGAAGTTTTGCTTTATTTATTCAGCCTGACAATACTCAATGCATGCAGTTCAGGACTATCTTACCAAAAAACTAGCATGCTTTGTAAACTGAGCGTCATGGATCTATCTGTATCCATTTTTGTATCATATTAAAATGTGATATAATTAAAAATTATATAGTTTTAATATAAACTTCAAAAAAGATTGAAAATAAAATTGAACCAAACCCATTAAACTTTCCCTGTAAGCACTGACATGGCGTGTATAACCAAACAATAAAAAATGCATCGTTTCACAGTTAATGTCTTCAGCTGCCTGACCAATTCATAACCCAGCTACATTTTTACAACTGCAAATAAAATTCAAGTTTGGGGGATTTAATGTCAAGAGATTTTTTTAGCCAAAAAATCCACTTTCTTTCCATCTTCTCACAAAAAAATTGTCAGACAAAGATAATCTTTATGTAAATGTTGATATGAAATTCTCTCCACTCACGCCGTAATAAATCAGATCTTTTAATTAGGCTCTGGAGGCTCTGATATAACTGAGCTTCTTGTTACAAGGATATGTAGATAGGATTTTGAGCAAAAGAAAAAGAAAATGTATAATGTTAACAACTTGTCTCATTAATTTAATGCTGCATTTTCAATACAAGATCTTATACAACGCAGTTCCTTAAGTGGTTGGTAAAATAAATAGGGGTGGGGGGAGAAGGGGGGCTCTATATAAAAGAGGCCAAGTGAATAAAATATTTTATACTAAACTGACCATATTTTACAAGCACATGCATTAAAGTATTTTAAAGGTTTTTTTTTAAAAATAAAAATAATTTTTTTTCACTATATTTAGCAAATAGGGTTAGGATTTGGAGACCCCATTTTTCTATGCTGTTTATTTATAATTTTTTTAATATAATTTTTATTTATGTATTTTTGAAAAACAAAACAATAGGCTTAAATGCACTGAAGTTGGCCCCAAGAAAATGTATATATTATATCACCATTTATCACGGAAAAGCTAACATATAGTACGCCAATTTCAATACAAAGAAAAAGGGTAAAGAAGAAGAGGGGGGAATATTCCCCCCCCCCAGAAAAGAACAAAAGAGGGTTATAACTTATAACATTCCTGAGGTCAATATAGCTTCATATGGTAAAGCTTTAAGGACTCAGCAACTCGCTTTCTTCTTTTTAAAAGCTTTTCTTGCCCAATTTTATTAAAAGAAAAGTTTAAGAAATATGAGTTTCCCTCTCAGAGGTATTCAACATTGCTCTTCCATCTGACAAAAACAAACACCATTCAGTCTCCTGGCCTTTAGTCTGGTCCCACAGATGTGACACAGTACCACTCAGTACCTCTCTCCTAAAGCTTGGACCATACTCATAGCAGCCACTTGCTGTTCTGACTCCCACCTCTCTCCTAGGCAGGGGCGGACTGACAACTCAAGGAGCCCCCGGGCAATAGGGGATCATGGGGCCCCTGTGTCCTTGCCCAAACTCAAAAAAGCCTATGAAAAAGGTACCAGGGGCATCTCATGGGGCCCCCTACTGACCCCGAGCCTTCGGGCTATGCGCGAGTTTCCAAATGGTCAGTCTGCCCCTGCTCCTAGGTGAAGCCCTCGTAACTCCTGGAGAAAGACTTCCAGTCTGCTGGGGTGGAGTCCAGAACCCTAGTTAGGTCTCTCCTAAAAGCCCAGCACACACCTGCCCAATTAGTGTGCTAGTGGTTCTAAAAACACAGACCCAGGATAGGAGATTTCATCTAAAAAACTGGGTTTTACCAACTGATGAAGAAACTGAAAAAAAACAGTTTCCTTTGGATTAGGAAAACCCCCCAGAGCCTCTCAATCTGCCTGGATAAGAATCCTTAGTCATAAGCTTTTTTTACACTGTGGTTGGCCACGGTGACCTTATGGTGACAGGGTCACTTTAAACCTCAGGCTTGCCCTGCCATCCAATTTTGTAATTTTTAACCAGACAATAGGATCAGTTTCCAAACATCCAATGCATGTGGTGCTTTAATTCCAGTGCATTAAAGTGTTTTTAAACCTTAGACATGAAATATGAACAAAGCATATCCCTCTATAGTGTGTACTTGTCTCAATTAAGAGTACTAAGTGCCATTTCTGTCTGCTGCTTCATTCCTCTGCTATCAGCATGAATCACTTCTGACAAGTTTTCCTGACACCAAGAGAAAAATGGTAACAGGGGAGGGGCCTCCAGCAGATTGACAGTCTCAGCTCTGTTCCTGTGAGCTGTGTGGACGAGGGTGTGTCCCTTCCCTCCAATCAGTTCTAAGAGCTTTCCTTACTGAGCTCTGCAAGCGTAACTTATGCTCACCCCCCCCCCTTTTTTTCTATAACAGCTCAGACAAGCGTATATATTCGGCACTTTGAATGTATGTAGAAAAGAGAAGACTGCAGATAAACAGGTACAACTTATGTTGGGGAATTTGTTTAATCTCTGTGTATCACCTGAGGCCAGTCACTTCACTGAGTACGCATAAGGGGTGTACAACCACTTTAATTACTCATTTAAAAAGAACAAAAAAACCCAAACGTTCTACTAAAACTTATTTTTGTGTCCCTTTTGTAAAATTTCCCATCAATCAGATCAATACAAACCTGACCCTTACTTACTTTATCTAAAACAATATAAAATGTGTTAGCTGGAGCTGGGCTTTATAGGAAAGTGTTAGCACTATCCAAAGATGAATAAAAAAAAACTTTCATTTCTATGTGAAAGTTTGAAAAAAAAAGTTTGGAAAAATTGGGGCTATTATGACAAAGGCTCAGGTAGGTTCAGGACATCTAAAATGAACCAACAAAAAAGATGAGACTGTTTTAAAGTCAACAATTGCGTAGAGCAGTGCGTCACGACTCACCTCTGAGTTTGATTTTATTGTTGCATTTTAATTAAGATAGGGAAAAAGAGGTGACGCGAGTTTTAAGATCTAAAAAGCATTTTCATGTTTTAGGCTCTGGGACATGACAAAACACTTTGATCATAACCACAGATGTCCCTCTAGGGGACAGAGCCTTCTCTCCGGCACATCAAATAAAAAACACATAGAGGACAGGGAACTGTGCAGACCAAAGAAATGTGGTCGCTAAATTAGATCAGGAAGCAGATACAAGATTATTAGTATTAACACAGGACTCCAGTAAAAAAAAAAGTAGTCCATTAAAAATAAAATATAAAAGCAGCTTTTGCTGCAATTCTCACCTTCATTTCGGAGCTATCTGCACTACTTCTTTTCCGTCAAGATGTTCTCAGTCTTCTTGCTAGAATGACACACAAGGTTGCCCAACCCGGAAGACTGTGTAAAAGATGTAAGCACAGGGTGTCATAGCCCTACTCCTCAAGCATTGCACCCTTTATTCACAGTGTATGGATATAGAGGGTGGCACCATTGTCATCACATCACCATCAGGAGCATCCAGAACTGCCCACCTGCAGGAACATCCAGAACTGCCTACCTGCAGAAACATCCAGAACTGCCCACCTCCAGGAACATCCAGAACTGCCAACCTCCAGGAACATGCACAACTGACTACCTGCAGGAAACATCCATAACAACAGGAACATCTAGAACTGCCCACCTCCAGGAACATCCAGAACTGCCCACCACTAGGGCCATCCAGAACTGCCCACCACTAGGGCCATCCAGAACTGCCCACCACCAGGAGCATCCAGAACTGCCCACCTCCAGGAGCATCCAGAACTGCCCATCTGCAGGAACATCCAGAACTGCCCACCTGCAGGAACATCCAGAACTGCCCACCTGCAGGAACATCCAGAACTGCCCACCTGCAGGAACATCCAGAACTGCCCACCACCAGGAGCATCCAGAACTGCCCACCACCAGGAGCATCCAGAACTGCCCACCTCCAGGAACATCCAGAACTGCCAACCTCCAGGAACATGCACAACTGCCTACCTGCAGGAAACATCCGTAACAACAGGAACATCTAGAACAGCCCACCTCCAGGAACATCCAGAACTGATCACCTCCAGGAATATCCAGAACTGCCCACCACTAGGAACATTCAGAACAGCCTACCTCCAGGAACATCCAGAACTGCCCACCCCCAGGGCCATCCAGAACTGCCCACCCCCAGGAGCATCCAGAACTGCCCACCCCCAGGAGCATCCAGAACTGCCCACCACTAGGAACATCCAGAACTGCCCACCACTAGGAGCATCCAGAACTGCCCAGCGCTAGGAGCATCCAGAACACCACCAGGAACCTCCAGGTTCCTGACATGGAGGGAAAGGCTAGGGACACGCTAATCTACAGAAGCCACCCATCTTGGGACCTGACCGGCTAGGTCGCACTTCTCCCTCTCAACAGTTGTAAGTTATTTTCCTAAGGGGCGCTGTCCCACCAAGGTGTTTGTAACATTGGCATTCTGCTTAATACAAGTTTTGCTGCAACTAGAATCTGTGAATGTACTGTCTGCACCACCCCACATTCTCACAGTTCTTTAAAAAAAAAGAATTTAGTTCCACTTTCAACCTCCCAAGTCCCCCCGCAAGTGAGTCCCTTCCAGGGGCGGACTGACAACTCATGGGGCCCCTGGGCAATAGGGGATCATGGGGCCCCTGTGTCCTTGCCCAAACTCAAAAAAGCCTATGAAAAAGGTACCAGAGACATCTCATGGGGCCCCCTACTGACCCCGGGCCCTCGGGCAGTCCCCGAGTTTCCAAATGGTCAGTCCGCCCCTGGTCCCTTCAGTACTGTAGTGTCAGCGTTCCTGTCAGTCAATGGTGCTTCCATCTCCTTCCATCTTCCTTCTGGGTTCCAACTTATTGCCCGTTTGATTGGCCTGGATGTGATGGCGTCACTCCCGTGCATGCACATTGGAGTCAAATATTCACAGCACAGAGCTGTGCCGTAATTCCGTGTACACAAATGCATGTCATGAGGCCAATAGGGTCTCCTCTGTCATGCAAATCCCGCCAGTTTAGTTTTTTTTAATCTTTTTTGATCTTTGCAGATTGACTTTTACATTTTATTACATTATTTTACATGTTTTATGATGTATTTGACATGTTTTATTATACCAACCATTAAAATGACATGGATAGTGTTATAATACACCACTACTTACAGAGTGGTCTAAATAAAGCATGTTATGCACCTCTGTGAATTGAACACTTAAAGATGTGAGTGATGTAAGGCACAGTTATTAAATTATGGCTGTTCCAGAAAAACACGGCTTTGTCAACTAAGCTTAATACACCGAGGACTGGCCGTACAGAGGAAAATCAGTGCAGATCTCGGCACATACAGTATACAGTATACCTGGCAGAAGCATAAGTCATTATTGTTTTCAGGAAAAAGGTGATATTTAAAAAAAAATTTGAACCAAACCTGTCTCGCCATATATTTTACATATGGGACTTGTGTAAAACCCGAAACCTACAGCAGCTAGTGTATGGAGTGACTTTTACCATATTCTTGTTTAACCATTAGCCGCCCGGCCTATAGCCGTTTGGTGGCTGCAAAAATGCACTAGCTTTCCGGGTGCACGCCATTTGGCATCCTCCTGCACATGCGCAGTTCGCGCGGACACGGCCGATGACAGATCTGAGTACTGGCCCCCGTTGCCGGTACCATGTGACCTGCTGTGACCAATCACAGCAGGTCACATGACAGTTGTATACAATGGATGGCTTCATTCATGCCATCCATTGTATACTAGTGCCTAGTGTGAATGGTCACAGCAGGTCACATGCACATGTCATGTGATTAGCTGTGGCCAAATCACAGGTAAGCACAAAAAAAAAACAAAAACCTGAATGATCGATCGATTTCATTCAGTGTAAATGCTTGCTTATAGCAAAGTAATTCTTTGCTATAAGCAAATTGTGTAAAAAAAAAAAAAAATACTGATCGCTTCCCCAAAGTAGTACAATGTTACTATGGTAACATTGTACTACTTTGGTCATAGTAAAATATGAAAAAAATAAAAGAAAAATAAAAAAAAATGTAATAAAAAAAAAAAATAAAAAAAAAAATATATAATTTTTTTTCATACTGTCACCAGTCAGTGTCCCTGTTCACCGCCATGCCAGTTATATGATGATGCTGTACTGCACGGGTGACAATATGTAAAAAAAAAATAGTGAAATAATTTTTTTAATTTATTCATTTTCCGAAAAATTTTGACAAAAAAAATACAACTTCAAAAAACTTGCCATGCCTCTTATGAAGTACGTCGGACTGTCTACTCTGCAAAAAGGGGTCATTTGGGGGATATCTGTACTGTTCTGACATTCTTGGACCTCAAGAAATTAGATTGGCTGTCAGTACTTCAGGATTGATCAATATTCAGATCTATACCATAGTTTGTGAACTCTATAACTCTCCTACAAACTAAATAGTACATCCTAATTTGGGTTATTTTCACCAAAGACATGTAGCAGAATACATCTTGGCCTAAATTTATGAAGAACAATTATTTATTTTTAAACTTTTATAACAGATACAAAGAAAAACATGTTTTTTTTAAAAAAATTTTTGGTATTTTTTGTTAATTTAGCAAAAAATAAAAACCCCGGCGGTGATTAAATACCACCAAAAGAAAGCTCTAGCTGTGTGAAGAAAATAATAAAATTTTAGTTTGGGTACAATGTTGTATGACCACGCAATTGTCATTCAAAGTGTGAGAGCGCTGAAATGTGAAAAATGGCCTGGGCAGGAAGGGTGTATTGAAATGGTTAAGGGCTTGTTTACATCAGGTACAGTCAAACGTGTTTTTAAATGCAGAACAAACACACATGCAATGAACCCAGTATACTGCATTGCGATGCTTTCATGCTTCAAGCTTTTTATTTTTTCACATGTAAATGTACAAGAATGCATGTGAATACATATTAACACACCAGAAATGCGTATTATGTAAATGTAATTAAGTAAGGAAAAAAAAATCATAAATAATACTTTAAAAAACACACCAAAAATGCATCATGACACAAACTTACTGCAGATACATTACAAATGCATATACAGTCATGGCCAAAAATATTGGCACCCCAGCATTTCTGTCAGATAATGCACCACTTTACCCAGAAAATTGTTGCAATGACAAATGTTTAGGCATTCTCATGTTTCTTTTGTTTGTATTGGTATGATACAAAAAAGTGGAGAAAAAAAAGCCAAATCTGACACATTCCACAGAAAACCTCAAAAATGGAATACTGGAATTTTGGACCGCTCTTCTTTCGCCAACTGCTCCAGGTCTCTGGTTGAAAGGGTTCCTTTAACCAACTGCTGTTTTGTGGTTTCTCCCCAGGTGCTCTATGGGATTGAGATCTGGACTCATTGCTGGCCAGTTCAGTACTCTCCAGCACTTTGTCTGAAACCATTTCTGGGGGCTTTTTGACATGTGTTTTGGGTCATTGTCCTGCTGTAAGACCCATGACCTCTGACGGAGACCCAACTTTCTGACACTGGGCCCTACACTGCACCCCAAAATTCTTTGGTAGTGTTCGGATTTCATAATGCCATGCACACGGTCAAGACATCTAGTGCCTGAAGCAGCAAAGGAACCCCAAACCATCAGTGAACCTCCACTATGTTTGACTGTAGGGACTGTATTCTTTTCTTTAAAGGCTTCATTGCTTTTTCTGAAAACACATTGAATGATGAGCCTTACCGAAAAGCTGTAATTTTGTTTCGTCTGTCCTCAGCACATTCTACCAAAAGGATTTGGCTTCCTCAGGTGAGTTTTGGCAAATTCCAATTTAGCTTTATGTTTCTGTGTCAGCAGTGGGGTCCTCCTGAGTCTCTTACCATAGCATCCCTTTTCATTCAGATGGCAACGTATAGTGTGAGCTGACACAGTTGTACCCTGTGACTGAAGGTCAGCTTGAATTTGTCTGCAAGTTGATTGAGGTTCTTTATCCACCATTTGAACAAGCTTTCGTTGCAATCTTTGATCAGTTTTACTCTTTCATCCACATCCAGGGAGATTAGCTACAGTGCCATGAGCTGTAAACCTCTTGACAATGTTGCGCACAGTGGACACAGGAACATTAAAATCACTGGAGATGGACTTGTAACCTTGAGATTGTCCATGATTTTCCACAATTTTTGTCCCCAAATCCTAAGACAACGATTTACTGTTCTTTCTCTTCTTCATGCTCCATGTAGCACACAGAGAGGTTGAGTAAATGTTTCACCAGTTTAACTGGTTGCCGCTGTGATTTCTATATTGTCACCACCTGTCAATTGATACAGGTGGGTTTAGTTACAAATTACAGGAGCATCAACAACTTGGAATGCAATTATTTCTTACAATTTTGAGAAGGTGCCAATAATTTTGACCAGTCCATTTTTGGGGTTTTATGTGGAATGTATCAGATTTGGCTTTTTGTTTCTCCACTTTTTTTGTGTCATACCAATACAAACAAAATAAATAAACATAAGAATGCCTGTAATTGGAACAATTTTTTTGGGCAAAGTGGAGCATTATCTAACAGAAATGCATGGGTGCTAATATTTTTGGCCATGACTGTAAATGCACATGCAGAATAGCACACTGAATGCATGGACTGCGGCATAAACACATAAAAGCACAAAATGGTAAAGGGAGTGCTATAGGTAAGCTGCTGTGACACCCAAAAAGGTACCAAAAAACCTTCCAAATCAATAATATAAAAAGCAGGCGCAGCACTGAGATCAAAATATCAAACATCAAAATAAAGTGCAATGAATCAAAAAATTGCAGGGGTGATTAAATCCACCAGCAAAGATATTGATAATGAAGCATGTCACTATATCAACATTCAGAGATGGTATTCTGCATACCTTGGTTGTAACGAGTGGTTATTTGAGTTACTGTTGCCTTTCTATCATTCTGTCCATTCTCCTCTGACATCAACAAGGCATTTTCTTCCACACAACTGCCGCTCACTGGATATTTTCTCTTTTTCAGACAATACTTTGTAAACCCTAAAGATGGTTGCGCTTGAAAATCCCATTTAAATCAGCAGTTTTTGAAATACTCAAACCAGCCCGTCTGACTTTTTAACTTCAGCAAATCGTCTTCACCAAACCTAAAAGCATTGAGTAGCTGCCATGTGATTGGCTGATTAGCAATTTGTGTTACCAAGCAATGGAACAGGTGTACCTAATACAGTGGCCAGTGAGTGGTATATGTAGTATATATATATATATATATATATATATATATATATATATAGTATATATAATAAAGCCATAAAGACAGCAGTCCATCCTCCGTGTAGGAGGGGGGGGGGCTTTAAATTTTTTTTGGAGTGCTTTTTATTCATTTTAACCTAACTTTCTTGCTATGACAAGGAGGTTGATAAGCTCTCTATGTTACAGCTAGGGTTGAGCTTCATATTCAAGTTGAATGTAAGTTCAACTTGAACATGGGCTGTTGTGTGTTCATGCGTTATTCGCCCACCGCACCCCACAATGCACTGTGCCCTGACAGTGCTTTGTGATTGGCCAAAGCAATGCACTTGACCATAGGTCATGTGCAATGCTTTGGCCAATCACAGCACATGATGACATCACAAACTGTGATCCCGGCGCAGCTGTCAGACGGCAGGAGCCAGCGTCGATAGTGGAGCTTTTTTTCTTTTTTCTGGTCGGCAGTGGCTGTGGGCATCGTGATTGACATTGGATCTACTCCAGGGAACATTTTTTTAATTTTTGTTTTTAATAAAGGACCTGTCAAAGACTGTCTTTTGTCATTTTTACACTTTTTTCTTGTGAATGGGTAGCAGTATCATGTACCCCATACTCATTCACATAGGGGGGCTAGGATCTGGGGGCTCCTTTGTTAAAGAGGGCTTCTAGATTCCGATAAGCCCCATTTAAGCTCCACACCCGCAGACGCCCCACAACTACCAACCACCCTCCCCATGTTGAGGGTATGTGACCTGGTATGGTTCATGGCGGGGAGGCGCTTGCTTGTCCCCCCCTTTCCTGACCTGCTGGGCTGCATGCTCAGATAAGGGTCTGGTATTGATTTTGGGGGGACCTCCACTCCATTTTTTTTTAATTTTGGCATGGGGTTCCCTCAAAATCCATACCAGACCCGAAGAGCTTGGTATGGATGGAGGGAGACCCCATGCATTTTTTAAAAAATGTTTTAATTGCAGAGCAATTCCGGAAATTCTTTTTACATTTAGCTGTCAGCAGAGAACACTGCTGACAGCTGAAACACTAATGAATGTCTTCACTAGTAAAATACCATATGACCTAATACTATAACTCATGCAGTATTTTAGTAGCTGTACGGCATCTTACCGCATGCTCAGATGTGGTAAGATACCGCTTAGTGAACTGCCCCTGTGTGATGTTTGTGGTCAAACTTTCACTAGGTTTGAATGAACATGACCACGAATCGAACATGGGGTGTTCGGCCCATCACTAGTTATAGCATAGCACAGGTGACCGGTTCTCTTTAAGGAGACATCAGGAGACATCAGGGGTCTATTAGACCCTTAATGCCATCTCTGCACTCTGTTGAAGCAAATAGAGCACATATTGTGCTTGATCAGGTTCTAACCTGGCAGAAAGGCTGAGCATTTCCATAGTAGATCAGCCAATGGACATTGGCTGATCTCCAGCTGTCCTCATTCCTGAAACCAACCTTTCCTGGACACCGGACCACATAGTGGGAGGGTGAGGGCACCTTTAGCCACATGCAGAAGGGATTAGCATTACTTCTACTACATAGCTACCAGCCTGGAATGAAAATAATTCACAGACACAATAAAAAACAAATTGTCAGAAATACATCATTACATATTTTTGAAATGCAAGCAGTGTAAGTACCTGAAATTGACCTGGTCTTTTGCAGTCCTTGTCCAGCAAGACTGGAATATGAGAGGAAAAAGCATCAGAAAGAGCAAATCAGTTCATGTGCTGACAAGAAGCATGCTAAAAGGAGGAGAGAGCAGCGTGACAGAGAGATGAGCTCATTGCTGCCCTCTTTCTCCTTTCAGTCAGAAGCAGGGGCTGGTCTAGGATGACCTGGGCTCAAAGAAGTGTGTTGAATGATGCTGGCCGCCAGACTGACAACTAGTGGTAGAAAAAAGTACTACAGGGCAAATCTCTGATTTAAAGCTAAATATTGCAGCAAAAACTAGTTTTGTTATTTTATCACTGAGGTGGTTGTTCATTTTTATCTTGGTATTTTTGGTTCCGTTTTTCCAAAACGACACAAAGTTATACAAAGACAAAGGAGAATGGCTGTATATTAAAAAAAACAAACACACAAACAGTAAACACATTTGTTCCCAGTATAGTTCCCAAGGTTTTCTCATTTGTAAAGCCGAAAAGTAACAAGCGAACACATTGCAAATGAAACAAATATAATTCAAAATAGAAAATCGGATCTGAGAGTTATTTCAAAATGTTCATACAAAAGCTAGTTAAAGCAGAACCCCAGGCAGATATAAATAATGCAGCTCTGTATTCATAATACATCAGGGCTTTTTTGGTTTTAATGTGAGCAGTTTACATGCCTCAATTTAAAGCACAAAAAAAATCTAAATATATTCCTCAATAGCCACAAAGGATATAAAACTACTTTGTGTGCATCGAATGCCTTTGCAAACCGAGATATTAGCTTGTAAGTGTAGCAGTGACCTCATCACTGTGCTGTACATGGCCTGTGCAGAGAGCAGAGCTGTGGGAGGGACCCAGCGACTCCACCCACTACAGGCTGCATGCAGAAAACTACAGGAGGGGGCGGAGACAAGACCAGTCACCCTGTACAAGGAGAGAGGTCAGCAGTGACAGGTCTTGGCCCCACTGCCATTCATAGGTTGTACTGTATTTTTTCAATACATATAAGGGAATTTCTTTTTGGATGAAGTGGAGATTGCCTATCTTTCCATGTCCTCCATTCAGAGAATGCCTTGTATTCACTGAAAAAACACAAGGCGTTCTGTGAATGGTGGTGTTGCTGAATGAGTTAACCCCCCCAAATACCATGGTAAGTATGCCGTGGGAAAGCCACTCGACACAGGACATGGAAGACTGTGCCAATCACTGTGGTAGCTCTGAATACTACAGTGATTATCGGCTTTCACAGTGGTCCATCAAGTTTGAGATATGAATTTTATATTGGTCCAAACTAGACTAAGATAATTGCAATTAAAATCATACCTAGAGTTCAGCTTTAACCTCTTCCTGCCCAGCCCCAACATCCCTTTAACTGGACCATTACGCCCAAGTGGGGGCAGGAAGGTTTGCCTGATCACTAGACCACTGATTGTCTGTCACAGTGGTCACATGATTGGGAGCCAGTCCCCCTGGCTCCTGACCTTTACTAGAGATCAGACGCTATCTTTGACTGCTCAGTTGCTAGGTTGGGAGTGAGCACATGTGGCGTAAAGGTGTTAAAGTCCAACCTCCTTGCTGCACATATGTAGTACATGGGTGGCAAGAGGTTAAAGAACTTTACCTATTTTTCTAAAACACTGTAGCTGACTTTTAAAAATCAGGTTCTTACCAGACCATGGAGTCCAACGCTATCCTCCTGTAGCTGGTCTTTCTCACATCTGTGGGTCCCTGATGCTACCATCTTAGATTTCGGAGCCGGCTGTAACTTCCTGAGGAAGTGTCCCATAAGACTTTGGACAGGGAGGAGGGAAGAAGAGCGACATCATTCTCGAGAATAAAGGAAGCGGGTACTTGTTCAAAAAGTACCCACTATCTGAAAAAAAAAACCTTAGGGGCTGGGGTGGGGAAGAGGATAGGTGGTACTTTCAATTTTGTGAGGATCTATGTTAAAGTCTTTTATGTTGGTCCTCTTTTCTGCTTGTGGGTGACAGTACCCCTGAGATGTCTAATAGGGTAGATTGCAGCACAGGGTGTTACTTTGAGGTAGGTTTGAGGGATTTCCTCTGACTTCCTGTTTTGACTATTGGACAGGAAGTGAAGGGAGATCTCTGAATACAATACTAATAGCCCCCCCAAAAAATGAGGGGGATTATAACCCTACTTTACTCTATCCAAAATGAGAACAAAGTTTTGCCTTTAGTTCTACTTTATATTTTAACCTGATACTGCACAAATAGAGATGGTCTTTCATTGGAGGTAAAAAAAAATGAAGATTTTTGGCAGTGAGTGGGTTACTTTGTAAATACAAACTCACATGAGGAACAGCATTTATGCCCCGAGCACCAGCAGAGAAAGGTCAGAGCCCAGTCATATGTTCCCTCAGAGGGATGACCATCCACCCAAAGCCAGATGTATTCCTCTTCTACAGATTGGTCACAGGCAGCTGACTCCATCGCAGAACGTCGTCCTTGCTGTTCCAGCTAGCACAGCCATTTATTTCCTTCTTAAGCCAAATAGGCATAACTTGCTTCAGGACACTGCTGGAGCAAACAGTTCGAGGTGCGAGCTGGCGCCTGTCACATGCGTTTTCGGTTGTTTGTTTGTTCCTTAGGCTTTGGACCCTGCTGAGCCACAAAAAACAACAGCCGGCACCCAAGAGTATCCAACTAAGACGTTCTCCTAAGTTATAATATGGGAAAACATGTTCATTCCAAAGAGAAAGTAAAGTGGATTTATTAGTTAGCACACACTTAGGCCTCATGCACAATAAACATTAAAGCGCTGCTTTAAGGGGCATTTGGCGGTTTTTTTTCTGACTCTAAGTACCCCTTCACGTTAGATTAAACTATTATTCTGGCCAATTCAATTAATTGACACCCAGGCTCTTGATGTGCCTAAATGCGTCTAGATGCGTTTACACATGTCAAGTGTTTTTTCTGCCAAAACGCTACTGCCAGGAGGAAAGGTGTTTAGGAGAGCTGGGCAAATGCCCCATGTGTATGGAGCCCTATGGTTACTAGTTTTACTATTGAGCGCATGCGTGCTGCGGGATGCGCAGATGTGCCACAGATCTTCAGGACCTAGCAATGATGTGATGCCCCCACTGCTCCCTCCTTGGACATCCCAGGTGGGGCAATGGGGGCACTGCTGCACATCTGGACATGCAGGTGCACGGGAAACAAATGTGCCTTAGGTCTCGGCCAAGTCTGCAAAAAAGTTAAAATAAAAGTAAAATTCCACTTTTGCTGCCAATTGGCATAACACCTACTTTATATTTGTTATATGTCCCAATTCACATTGCATAACTTGAAAAAATTACAATTTACCTTTTTTAGATAGATGCTCTAATCTGGACCCTCCAGTAAGAAAAAATCATAGGGGGTTCTCTTTGTTTATGAGAGGACTGGGCAGCTGTGTCTACCCTGTCTGTACTGCGCAGGTAGGTCTTCATTATAACTTGTAACTATATTTGAACATTGTCTGTGCCTCACAGCCTAGGGGCCAAAGCCATTTAAGAGGAGCTAAGAGGACCTGTAGCTGTGTCTGTTCCACCACATCAGAGAGAAGGGACAGACCTGCACCCAAGCCTGCTGAAGCTGCCTTCAGAGAATGAGTTGAGAGAGAATCACTGCATCTTCAGGGTCTGAGCTGAGAGACTGAAGCATGTGTAAGGATCCAGAACCTGATCACTGGGAACCGCGAATCACCAGGCCGTTGGGACCAGATTAGCCGCCTGCCAGAAAGTGGTGAGCTCAACTACATGCCCTAAGCATCCATCACACAGAAACTGCTCATACTTACCAGCTTAGCCTTTCTGATTGATTCAGGTACTTAAAGGGACAGTGAACCACCTAAAGAAGAGCCCCATGAAAAGCCTGCCTATGTTAACTATTAGGTGCCAGGTACTTTTACCACATCCAGCGGAACTCAGATTTTTGAGGTTGTATGGACACGGTGTACACCAGGACACTTTGTATACTTCTGAATTGATTGAGGTTGTTTAGAGACTCTAGTTACTGGTAGTAGGTTAATTTAGTCTCGCTGAAACATTTGAAAACCATTTAGTGGTTATAATTGCCATTTCACCCTTTATAGCATCTTTAAGTCTGTGCAATTTTATGTTTATGGATTTAACCTCGGTTTGTTTGCATCGCCTTAATACATTTAATTATCTCCAAGTTGTTTGTGGCCTTATTTTTGTGCATTCTTAGAGGTGTAAACAGCTTTGAATCCAAGACCAAGTGGATCAGTTGGGACCGAGCAGTTGAGAGAGTCAAAGCAGAACAGAGGACCTATTATCACCAGTGGCTCCTGAGGGAGTAGTGCTACACCACCATCAGATTGTACAAACAGTATCCCCCGAGCACTAAAACTGTCATTAAAGTCCCGATGTGATACAGTCTGCCAGACATGGACAAAACCCCACCCACTTTTAGGAAAAACAATACATTTTCTTTAAGTAAACTCACAATTTTTCCTAAAAATAATGTAACACCCTCCTAGTGTAGCTAGGAGGAGCTAGAGACCTGATTGTCAGTGAGAAAGGCTGAGTAGCAGCCTGGGTGTAATAGCCAGAAGGTCAAATTGTGGTCTTCAGCCACCAAATCACCAGCGGTAAAGGAGAGAATTTGAGTGAGTACTCCTGCACCAACTGGGCGGAGAGGGGAAGGAGCAACCTAGTGGGAAACCAGATTCACTGCCTATTAACAGGCACCAGATCCCCTTTTCAGGGAAACCTCCAGATTGCTGGGTGATGAAGAGAATTTCAACTAGGGTCTGGGGTGGTACATTAAGGAGATGCTGGCTAGCTCTCCAACAAAGGTTGTACTGTAGAGAAGGCTTGTAAATAGTTCCAGGAAGTTTTCCTCAGTTTACCAGTTTCCTTGTGCGTCCTGTACACCCCTAACCCTATCCCAGTTCAAATCCCCTAAATAAAACGACAAAACCAAAGCTCAAAGGACTGATCTCTGACTTTGGATGCAAGCTTGTGTGAAGATACATGATGCCTGGCTGCAGGGGTGTATTTACCACAAGGCAAACAAGGCACTTGCCTAGGGCGACATTTTTCAGGGGGGGGTGCACCTCTCCCTATAACAGGGGTCCTCAAACTACGGCCCATGGGCCACATGCGGCCCACTGAGGACATTTATCTGGCCCGCTGGGCAGGGGCATATCTGCCGCGGTTGGGAGAGCTAGGCAGGGCTCGGGCGGGAGACAGGAGGGCGGGATCAGCAATTCTATGACAGGGGAAGGTGGGCTCGGCTTATGAACCCCCACCACTCACCTGGCCTCTCTGCAGCCAGCCAGCCATCTTTTCTAATCAGTGCATGCAACCATCATAGCCGGAGGGCAGAGCCTAGAGCTGACCATGAAGAGGAGGAGCAAGAGAGGAGACTCCATCGCTGCATGTTGGGTATCACGACCCTAGATAAGTGCAATAGATGATCGATCTCCTCCCTCTCTCTTTCCCCCTCTCTCTCCTCTCTCCCTCTACCTCCCCCCCTCTCTCTCTCCCCCCTTCCTCTCTCTCCTCCCTCCCCCCTTCTCTCTCCCCCCTCCTCTCTCTCTCTTCCCCTCCCCCCTCCTCTCCCCCCTCTCTCCCCCCTTCTCTCTCTCTCTCCCCTCCTTATCTCCCCTCCCCCCCTCTCTCTCTTTACATTGTACTCAGATCTGACCCAACAAGGTGTCCTTCATTTACCGTATATTTCGCTCCATAAGACACGCTTGGGGGGAAATGTCTGTGCATCTTATGGAGTGGCCGGCCCAGTATTCCCGCTGCCGTTGTATGTCCGCAGTCTCTGGTCATCTCATGTACTATGTCCGCAGTCTCTGGTCATCTCCTTTACTGTGTCCGCATTTGTTCATAGTTTTTCTTTTTAAACTATAGTCCGGCCCGCCAACGGTGTGAGAGACAGTGAACTGGCCTCCTGTTTAAAAAGTTTGAGGACCCCTGCCCTAGAAGAAGGCATGAAAGAAGGGACATGTGCACCATGGGAACCAGGTGGGATCCAAGAGAGGCTGCAGCCTGTTTGATGGTGTATGTAGAGTCTGGCTCTCACTCCCGGGGGATGTCTCTATCGCTGGGGGGGTTGTGGAAGGCTCTCCCAGGTGGGGTGCAGGGGTGTTGTTGGTCAATGCCATTCTCTCTCTGTGGGAGGGGCAAGGGGGAGTTATGTTGGCCATACGGTTTTTGTGTTGCCTAGGGAAGCACAAAACCTAAATACACTACTGCCTGGCTGTGCAGGACTATAGTGGGGCCCAAATCTTCTAGCGAATTCTAAGGGGGAGCTGCTACAATATTTTATATATACACATTTTATCCAGCAGAAGAGGCCTCTTTCATTTTTTAAAATTTGTATTTTCAATAAGGTGTACAAAAAACATTCCGTTGGTGCGACCCCCAGCAAGGGTGCACCGGCCTGTCTTAGTACAAAACAAAATAAAAGAAAGGAAAGCAGCACTGTTGCCATAATAAAGCAATAGAAAACTATCAAACATTTACAACGTGTGTTGTTGTGTGGCTCATACTGAATAAGGATGGAGTAGAAAGTAAGAAAGTCATTCAACAGGATATACTCCCAGGCATTTACAGAGACATAGTGTAGCCAGGATCACTATCTCCTTTGTGTAACAATTGGTAAACCAGGTAACAAAGAGTCAGGTCAAAGAGAGTCAGGCATGGAAGTAGTGAAGGCATGTCCTATGCACTTTGCCCAGACTCTGTTTCTTAAAACAACCCCTGTTGGTATATGTATTCTCATACATGGGGAGAGTAGAGTTCATTAGTTGTTGCCTGAAATGGATAGTAGGGGAAAAGGCTTTTTTCCAATTCAAAGTAATTGCCTTTGTGGTGTAAAATGAGAGTAATCCTAGAAGGGTCCTCTCCGCTGTTGTAGGGACAAGTTCATCCACTAGGCCTAACAGACAGATTTTGGGGAAGGAGTAAAGGATGTACCTGCCACTGCACTGATTGTGTCTGTCACTGCCCTCCAATACAGTGAGAATGACGGACAGTCCCAAAAGACTGTCCCATCTGATGAGTAAATCTCCAACAGGCTGGAGAAGACGTTGGATTGAGCTTGTGAAGCCGATAAGGTGTAAACTAGGCCCAGTGCAGAATTTAAATTGAACTAATTTGTCTCTAAAGGAAACCAGTTGCTTAAATGGGGAGTCCTACATACCTGACCAATCTACATCATCGAAATCTGGGATATCCCTCAGCCACTTCTGTCTGAGGGAGGACAGATCCAGAAGGGACTCCAGGAGATACTCACAAATAGCAGAGATGGGTTTTTCCAAATCTTTGGTTCTAAGTAACAGTTCCAAAGAAACCTGCAGATGCCAAAAGAAAAAAATTGCTGGTAAATTATAATTGGAGCAAAGGAGAGACAAGGGCATTAATGTGTGATTCTCCACAAGAACGTTTAGACTTCCATGTGTAGTCAGATGAAGGATAACTTCTAACAGTCTCAATTGCTCTGGTACCTAACAGTAGCTTAAACCATAGAAAACACAGTAAGGAGCTCCAGACCAAAATTAAAAAAAAAAATTAAATCCAAAATCATTTTAATTGTTGGTAAGAAAAGTAATTTAAACCACGTGTAGCACTACCCCCTTAGGTGCCCTTGAGTTTTGGGACCCCCTAATATATGCATTGCCAGGCAACACGCATTTTTCACACCTTGCACGCTGGAGTCAAAGAACAATCCTTGAGCTTGGTTTTGTGATTTGATTAAGGGGTTAGAAATAGGCAGTAGAAAAATCGAAAATATGTATACTTTATATATTTACACATGACAACATGAACATATTTACACCCTAACTACAACTCCTTGTAGTTAACGGCAGGCAAAAATAGAAACACCACATAATAACATATGTACATAGAGCACCTCCTCCTGGTAGGAAGCCCTTTATCACAGGAAAAAATAAAGTCTTGTTCTTGAGCAGGGAAGACAGCCATCATTAGATACCTGTAGAACAGTGGAAGAAAAGAACAAACACAGGAACATCACATTCCTAAATCTGACTGGCTAACTAGAAAGGCACTTTAATATAATGTCCATTTAATTAGCAAGAAACCTAAGGATGAGCCCCTCTTGGTAGGATAATGAAGCCAGGCAGTCTCCTGGCATCTTCCCCTAATCAGCACATCTGGGAAATAAAAAGACTGGAGTTTGAAAACTAGCTACAATTGGGCTGTCCAGCCTTGACGACCATCACCCAGTCTTTATAGATGCTCCACTCCTGCTTAATGCCCTAGAACCTGAACCAGGCCTCCTCAGTATGAGGCCCCCTTAAAGGCTTGGAGACGTGCATGTAGTCCCAGAACAACTCATCCTCCCAGTGCGATCTGGACTTCTCGATGAAGTCCATTACATTTTGTGGGAAGTAAGGATAATCCAGTCCCCACTCTAGAGCCACTCTCTTGTGTACCACCCTTTGAAACCAGGAGAACCAGGGAAGCTGCTCCTTGTCACCCAATCCTGGCTGCACACAGGAGTGTAAGGAAGGCTTTGGATGGGCTCGAGGTGGCATCCTCTCAGGCTTGGTCTTCCTAGAATGACCAGCTGCTTTTGGGGTGTGTGAACACTCTGATGGCCCTGTCAGGGTGTCCATGTCCTCTGTAGTCTCCCCCCAGTCCTATTATTCCTCTGTGTCATCTGGGGACCAGTCCTAAGTGACAGCAGGCATCCATCCTCCGCTGCAAGGGTCTGCCATTGGGGTAGGGAAGTCACAGTCCCAGGACTCAACCCCACTCTGTACTTAAAAATCTGAACACCTTCTGGCTCTCCGAGTCTAACTCTCTGGCTTCTTTGTACAAAGGCCCATCTGCAGGTCCACACTGCAGGTATGAAGAGCCAGATCACTGGGCATCAGCTTGTTGAGCGGCTCTCCACATTGCCCGCATTTGATCCAAGACCAGACCAAGGCGGTTGGCCTCCTGCATTCAAGAAAAATCAGACACAACTTCTCATGTCCTCTCTCAGCGAGAGGGCAAAGTCGCCACGATGCTCAAGGTGGACTCCTATGTTTCTTGGGAAAACTTGCATGACACTTGCTTCTCTCTCCTCTTCACCCAGCTGTCTGAGGGTATCCTTGGGCACGGGGGCCCAGACACTGCCAATTTATCACAAGCAGTCCTGAATGAGAAGCTAGTTGGGTTTTTGACCTAACTGCCCTCTCCCTTTTCAGCCCAGGGGGTGTAAGAGTACTGCCAGCTTAGTGGGTTGGTGGCTGCCTTTAGGACTTTTGCTGGGCTTGCTCCTTCCCTGTTACTCAGGATGTCCTCCCCAGGAGACGTTGGCACAGTGGCACTCCTTTATTCCAGCAAGATGCCTTTAGGTAAGCCCCCTCTCTGGGGCCCCTTCACAGGCTCCACACTCCAGCCTTCCTAACTCCATCTTCCACTGACACTGCCTCCCTACCCCCAGGCTCTTCCACATTTGAGGGTTGCCTTGGTCACCGTGCCCAACCTCCTGCCAGGGGATTGGCCAGGGTCCCTCAACATGCAGATCTGGGCCTCCTCCCCTCCTCCACCCCTCCTCCAGAAAGCTCTCAGGTTTCTGGAGAGGTGGGAGGGCTCCAGAAGCCCTGACCTGTTAAAGCCTCCTAGCCTGTCCTGAGGTGAACTCCTGCCTCGCTCACAGGCTGACTCATCCCAGGCTGCTACTCAGCTTCTGTCTAAAAAAGAAAAAAAAAGCCACCTAGCTAGCTACCCTGGAGGGTGTTACACATCCAACACATTTTGGGGGCAACACCACTCCCCCATTCATCAGGGCTCAACACAGGATAAAACTTAGTTGCACTCAGAGAAAACAGTGACTACAGATCTACAGTATATTAGAACCAGCATTGAACTCTCCTCATGGAGGAGCAACTTGCCAGCAGTTGCTGCTCAGGGTGGCTACTTTCTTACATACAGTAGGACCATGGAGAATGAATGTTGCTGCCCTCTAACAGGAAGTAGATCAGAGCAGCAAAAAAGGATTTGGAGATTTTGAGGAGGCGGAGAGCTAAAGTATAGAAAGTATTTTTTAGAGTTAAGAATACATACTTGAATAGAACTTTTTTTTTTTTAAACCAAAGTTTTTTCTTGAAAAAATAAACTTCACACACTTAGTGTAAAAAAAGACATAAAACATCAATTTAAAAACGTATATGGTTTACAAAATGCATTTGACGTAAAACCATTATATATTCCCTTTATTAGAAAGATTGGGTTATATTTCTGTTACTATAATTAAACAATATTCTATTAACTCAATAACAATTTAGCTTATTAATGTGTAAAACTGTTTACAATTGTTTGCCGTATGCTCATGCTGAGTCAAAATGCGTACCTTTGGTATTTGTTGATCGGTGATGCTGGAGGCTTCATAGTGTCCATTATATCATGCCTGATCAAGCTGAAGTGAGTTCTATTACCCTTGTCATATCTGAGCTGTTATATTGTTTCCAGCTGCTCTTGTCTGAAAAGTTGAATCTGACATGTAAGTCCTGTCAATAAAATTATGTTGAAAATAAATCATTACGTGCCTATTTAACTCCATTGCTCCAGGTCTATCGGGGTTGACCATTGTAGCTGGGGTGGCTGGGAAATGTTGGAAGTATTGACTTGCAGCCAGGTGGTAGAATCTACCAAGTGGCCCAGGAGTCAACCAGCTCGAGCTTAGCCAGCTGCTCCTAACATGTCAGCAAAGGGGATGTATGGGCATTTTAGAAAACAAGTTCCTTCTGCTTCAGCTTGGTCTATTATTTGTATGATTTCAACACCAACTCAATATTACTTTTCAAACTTCGAACAGAGGTTGAACTTAATCCATTAGGTTTAGTTTCTTCTTGAGGATCATTTTTAACAGGATAAAAAATGTATAAATAAAAGCAAAACTTTTTTTTTTACTGTGGATAGAGTGTTGAGGGGTTTATAACCTCTGTCAGGTCTTTTTTGCCATCTCTGTTCCCGTTATGGAGTTTCACTCCCCCTGATTGTCCTTATGGTCAGTGTCTTCAGGATAAAAGTAATCAGAAATTCAAAATGTTACGTTGATACCAGAACAAGAATAGAAGGGAATCTTCAAATAGAAACCCTTGTTCCCATGAAAACTGTCTTAAAGGGGATATCCCTCACAGTGAAAAGATATCTTCTTACTTCCAGTTGAATTTACAGGACAGGAAGTTAGGGGAAATCTCCATAATGAGACACAGATGCCAAAAAAATATCAGTTCTAGCACAACATTAAAAATGGAAAAAAGTGTAAGTTCACCTTTTTATATTTTGTAAAATGGTGAACTTACACTTTAGATCTCACACTCTCCCTGCCCCCCAGGTCCCTACTGCAGTTACCTCCATGGATGATTAGCCGTCACTACCCACACAGCCGCTGCAGTGGCCCAGGGATTTAAAAGCTGTGCTTCTTTGCCTTTTTTCCTTAGGGATGTCGGGATGAGTCAGAGTGATTCTGATTAGTCAAAGCAGTCATGTTCCAGCATCTGACCAATCAGAATAGTTCTGAGCTGTGAAGAAAACCACAGATTTCAAATCCCTAGACCACCACAGGGTAGTGACAGCTAATCACCCTCAGAGGTAAATGCACCAGAGACCTGGGAGGTGGGGAGTGTGTAAGGTGCATGTTCACGTTTTCATTTTCTTGTGAAAAGGTGAACTTACGCTTTAAATAAAACACCTTAAAGTGAACCTGTATTTGTCATGCATGGCAAGGGAACAGGTTCACTTTAAAGGACAACTTCACTTTAATATCTCCCCACCTTCTTCAGTGTAGCCCACATATTGAAATACCTACCTTAGACCCCATTCCCACATCCTTCACTGTGTTGCCCTGTCTGGCACTGCACATTCTTTGCATAAAAAAGTCCTACCCGTGTCCATCACCTACTGCACATGTGAGACACCCATGCCATTCATTTTTGAGGGGGTGGAGGGGAGATTTTAAAGGACCATTCACTAAAAGTAAAGGAAAGGTATGCAAAATACACAGATTAGCTTCAATTAAAGCTGCATGTCTAAGCAATCAGTAGACCCAGATATTGGGAGATGGGTGAACATATATTTTAAAGTATAAATAAATTATTGCTATTCCTGTAGGCTTTGAGCTTGATTCAGTCACTCCAACCACTTGAACCTCCCATTTGGTCCTTTAAATTGATGTGTAGCTTTAATGACCAACAGGAAGATTCTGTAGACTGTGGGGGGAGATACTAAGGAAAAGTCTACAGCTATATCTGGATTTAATGTTATTGTGCAGTGTTCACTAATGACTTGAAGTCATTGTTTCAACACATTCTCACTTTACGGCTACTTTCACACTGGGGAGTTTTTGAAGCATTTTTGCAATAAAAAAAAGCACCTGAAAAGCTCAATAAAAATGCTTCCCTATGTTTGTCTATGTATATTTTCACACTGGGGCGTTGTGCTCTTGTTGCGGTGTAAAAACTCCAGCTTGCAGCATCTTTGGAGCATGTTTGCTTAGTTAAAAAAAATGTGCCAAAAACGCCTCTTCCCATTGAAATCAATGGAATGCGCCTGAAAAATGCCTCAAAAACATCTCTGAGAAATGTTTTTGGTGCAGTTTTTAAGTCACTTGTCCTTTAAAAACACTCAGAAAGAGCCTCAAAAGCCCGGTAAAAACACTTATGCGTTTTTGTGGTGGATCAGCATGAAAGTAGCCTAAATCGCCTACATCTGTGACAGGTTTGCTTTGTAAAAGCTTGCAAATTCCACAGTAGATATTTAACCAATTGTCATTCACTAATATCCCATAGCTTTAACATTCTAAAATAATTTCAAATGCAATTTTCAATATTTTTTTATATCTAGCAGCTTTCATTAAAATAATACCTGGTGATCCTGCCATTAAGGTTGTTGTTCAGGTTCTTCATGTTGTAGGGTGACAACTTTCCCTCCTACCTTGTTACCCTGTCACACACTGATAAACAGTGCACTAAGGGGTCTATCTAGAGCAGCCTTTCTCAACCAGGGTGCCCAAGCACCCTGGGGTGCATTGAGGTTTCTTCAGGGGTGCCTTGGCAAAATGTCTAAAAATTGACCCAAACTTGTATAAAAGCCAGCGGGTGGAACAAGCCTGCCTTTTAGTTACACAAAGCCATAGGTTTTCATTGTGCACCATTACAACCTTCCAGCCGCCAGTGTCCTGGCAACCAATGACATCATCAGTTAATAAGGAGGATATCAGCCGCCTGCATAGCATCCTAGTTTGACCCTCCCCCGCCCTTCTCCATCAGTGCTGGGGTCACATTAGCTCAGTGATGGAGAAAAATTAAGGGAGAGGAGAAACACTGGAATACTAGTCAGTACCAGTGTGCAAAAGTGTATTTGCTTTGGAAGAATAAATCATCTCCAATGTTGGGTGTCCTACGTGTGTGGATGTTGCTGCGTTATATAAATCTAATAGAATAGTTTTTCACATTTTAGAATGGGGTACCTCGAGACTGTCCATAACGTTAAAGGTTGCTTCAGGACTGTCCATAATTTTAATGGGTGCCTTGACTGAAAAAAGGTTGAGAAACACTGATCTAGAGAATATTCGTTGCACCAATTCGTTGTTCATGCAAACTGAACAAAATGTCACCATAATTTTAACAAGAGATTAATTCCTGTATCACCAGCTCCATCTAGTGACCAAAATGCAGTATAGTTTTCTCACTGAGGTATTTCAGAAAACTATACTGAATCTTGGCCCCTAGATGGGGCTGATTATTCTCCTAGAAAAATGATGGTGTCATTTCGTTCAGCTTACATAAATGCTTCTGGCATTCATGCAATGAATGTTTTATAATTGTAATTTATTTAGGGGTAACATCTACTTAAACAATCTGACAAAAATGAGCCTATAGATAAACTTTAATGACTTAATAATAGCTAATTATTGCCTTTATAAATATATAGATGTCTGGTATCAGGCTACTTTTTCTCCAGATGGATAAGAAGGCTTAGTGATTTCATAATTTAATACTTAGAAATCTGTCTAGTTAATACTCACATATGGAATGTAAAAAGTAAAAAAAAATGTAAGCGTATTTACATGTTCCCTTAAGTAAAATGTTTCAAATTTATATTACAGCACGATAATGGAAGCTAAAAGGATTCTAAAGCATTAATATACTCCGTTGTTTCGTTTCAGGACATGTTTTAATAATCACGTGCCATTAGCATAGTAAAGTAGGGAAGAGAAATACTTTTACCATATGCTTGTCTTTCTTTTAAGATAAAATTATGGTGGGTCCAATACATAGACGATGCTAAGAAAGTGAGAAATGTTTTCCTTTAAAAACACTCAAACCACTTAAAAGGAAAAGTCAACCCAAAAACCATTATTACAAGATAGATGCAGTCAAGATGGTTTACCCTTCATCTTCTAATATCTCTTGGGGTCAAAAGATATCAGCATCAGTAAATAAAACCACCAATATAGTGGAAGAATAAAACATGTTCAGTATAAATCAAACAATAATATAACAGAGATGAAAGTCCACTCCCAAAGGAATACTCAGGGCTCCACTTGTGGGCAGGTGTAGAAGCTTGTGTGAAAATGAAATGCCACAGATTTACATGTTTTAGTCCCAGACCATCTCGAACATAGATATATTATTTCCCTTACCGGATAACCAGGATCTCTATGTCCCCTGATAATGTCCCTTGCAGAGACGAAACGCGTAGGGAGGGGGTAGCGGCCTTTGATGTAATCACACCCATTGATGTACCACAGCATGGTGTTTTTGAGCTTTTGTCACCCTGAGATGCTTGTGAGTATATTTGCATGAAATTAATTGGTGGTTTTAGCAATATAACTCTGTGGTCCTTTGTATTTTCCACTGAAAATGGGAGTGGATTTTCTTTTTTACACAAGATTGTTTATATTGGCCCCCTAGCGGAGCCCTGTATATCCCTTTTTTGATTGGACTTTTACTTCTATTATATCATTGTTTGATTTTTACTGAATATGGTTTTATTTTTCCATGGTTTTATTTATTGATGTTGATATAATTTTTGCATCACTTTACTGTTTGTTTTCATTGTGATTTTTATAGTTAGAGGTTTTGCTTTCTCTTTTTGTTCATTTTTTTTCCTGTATCCAGAACATAGTGTGCAGCATTACTCTCTAACAATGGGTGCATAAATATTTGATGGATTATTTGTTTAAATCTGAACTCTAAGCAGATATAAAAAACTGCAGAACTCAGAGATGGGGAGGGAAAAGACGCACAAGAAGCCAATCAGCTGTGCTGCAGTGCAAAGAGCATGCTGTTCAAAGGAGAGACAAAGAGATGAGCTCATCAGTGTGCTGATTCTCCTTTCACTTTCCAGTCACGGAGTAAGGTTGGGCGAGGAAGAGACCTGTAAGTGAAAGTGAAATAGCAGCAGTTTTAGGATAAAAATGATCAAACGTCTGGAAAGTTCAACCAACCATGGCTTGGCCAAACCTTTTCTAAATTTGCGAAACTCAGAAATTAGGAATTTATGAACCAGAAATCCCATTGAGGCCAACAGAAATCTGAAGTAGGCTTCAAAAAAGTTTGTATCACATAGAAGAAAATGATATTAAACTGTGCAGAATGATTTGGGATGCTCTTGACAGACCTGCCTAAATGGGTCCAAAAACAGTCTGAGACAGACAAAAATTCCAACAGGGATACTAAGACCGAAGTGTGGGACCTGTTGGTGCTGGCAGTTCAGTTAAGGGTGCTCAAGCAACAGCAGAGGTATATATAGGGCAGATGAAGCCTTTAGGACTGCCTTTGTTTCTTTTCTTTCAGATGCCATATAGCAGAGGTCTCCAAACTTTCTAAACAAAGGGCCAGTGTACTGTCCTTCACGTTTTACGGTGGCTGTGGCTGTTAGGAGTATAACGTGCCATGCTGTCAATGGGAGTAAGCAATACTCCATCATTGGTTTTAATGACCGGAATGATCCCCATCATTGGCAGCAGTGGGAAGAGTAGTGCCCCAAGGGCTGGATAAAGGCAAGCAAAGGGTTGTATCCGGCCCCCAGGCCACAGTTTGAAGACCACAGCCTTATAGGAATTCAAACTGTCAACAATAGCACTGAATATGGGACTCGGCTTGGAATATCCAAACTCATGAAATTGGGTCTGAATCTAATTCTATCTGAATATTGGGCTCAATGCTAGTTTTGGATAGCTTAGAAGAGACTGGACAGGCTTGAAGTTGAAGTGCGCAAACCGAGTTGCTGTGGCTGCAAAGCATTGGCATAGCCCTATCTGGCTGTAATGTTAGAATTTAGGTGGGCAGCCATGGGTGTTAAAACCACATTAATTTTCTGTTGTAGCCTGGGCCACTTAATTTTTAAATAAACTAACTCTGTGGATTATTTTTGGACTCCAGCGTTGACTTTTTTGAGCACCGTGTGGATGGGGATGACAGAAGCCCAGCATGACACCTTCTGCATGCCAGGGATTAGAGCTAAGTTTACATGTGTCAAACAGAAGGCCAGTGGGCTGAATCTGGCCCATGAGGCAATTTCATGTGGCCTTCGCGCCTCTCCTGCAGCTGTGGAACCCTTCCCACCTTGTCTCAGCAGTCAGCAGGAAAGAAGAGTTCAGAACTCTGCCACCAGATCTGGTGCTTCTCCGTGAAGCTGCGGAGAGGCACGTTTCTGTCCCCCATCCTGTCTCAACAGTCTCCGACAGAGAAGATGGCAGAACGCGTCCAACAGACTCTGTGCCTCTCTGGGCAGCCTCAGAACCCCCCCATCTCCCCTGGTCACAGCAGTCAGCAGACTCCAGCAGCTAACTCCAGCCCTCCTCTAGTCCTCCTCCATACCCTGCACTTCACTTCTCAGCTCCGCCCCAACTTCTTCCCAGCAGCAGCCCAAGGTAAAGATGGGAGCACTGTGATGTAAGGGAGAATGAAGGTCTCTTGACTTCTGATGGTGGGGGGCTCTTGACATGACTGATATAAGGGGGGGTGGGGTGCTCTGGACATCTAGTCATACAGATACAACCAGCCCTTTGAGGGCAATCATAATGCTAATGTGGCCTAAATGACAATTGCGAAAAATGAAATTGAGTTTGACACCCCTGGCTAGGCTAATATGTTTGGTGAAACGTGAAGTGCTGTGTCCTCTTCTATGGTGCCAGGCAGTCCTCATTGATATAGAGTGCTTTCTGCATCAATACACTATGGCAGCAGGGTGCTGTTATGGCCTTTTCAGCAGGCTGATCCATGACACCCTGCACTCACAGTATGTCCTCAATCTTCTAGCTAGTCCAGAGGCGGACTGACCATTTGGAAACTCGGGCACTGCCCGAGGGCCCGGGGTCAGTAGGGGGCCCCATGACATGCCCCTGGTACCTTTTTCATACGCTTTTTTGAGTTTGGGCAAGGACACAGGGGCCCCATGATCCCCTATTGCCCGAGGGCCCCATGAGTTGTCAGTCCGCCCCTGAGCTAGACCTGGTAGACTGAGGACATCTTGTGGCTAAACAAAATTACTGCAGGTAACAGCCCTGGAGTGGAGGTGAATATTTCAGGCAGAGCTGCTTTTTTTTTTAATCCCCCTGGGGCACTGTTTAAAAGAAAGTCTTTTTTTTATAACAGCTCTAATACTTACTACACTGTAGCATCCTAATAAATGATCATGCTCAGCTAATAAAGATGGCACCATGGAAAAGAGAACAGACAATCTCTAACCTTAACAAGCAGGAGATTGGTGATGACAGCCCACTTAATAAGATAGCAAAACAGACTCCATCTGTCACTTAGCCTTTTCCTTTTTATAATGCCTTGAATTTTATTGACTTGATATTCTGATAATCAGTATAGTGTCCATCCAAGAGTTTTAATAACGCGGACATTTTGAGAACATAGGAATGCCTTTTTCCATCTATCTTCCCGTATAGATTGAAAGGATTTCTTTCCATACAAATGGAAAGTATGCCATTTAATGCACAAACACAATTTCTTATCTTCACTTACATATACAGTATATTATATATAGGAAAAAAATAAATCCATTAAAGTCCTTGCTAGCCTAGGCACCGATGTGTTTGTCCATTACATTTCATCCACAATGGGTCTGAGTTGAATAAAGAGATTTAACTGGAGGCCAGAAGAGCAAAAGACGTACTTTTCATTTAGGAATGAAAGCTGAGTGTACTTTCACGTTTTCTATCTACCCGATATTTGCTGAAAATTCTACATTTCTTTCATGATATTTATGTATTTTTTTATGTTGTTGTGCCATTCTGTCTTCTCCCACTTTTTTCTATTTTTATCTGATGTAGCAGCCACTGCTGCGTATATTGAATCCCCTATTTATATAACATAATCTCTGCTTTGAGATTTCCCTAACCTGGTGGCAACTGCACAGTGCAGCTCACAGCAGCTTCAGGAGAGATGCAGTGAACATGAGGGAGCCTACAGCCTCTTTAGTGTTTAAAGTGTTTGTAAACCTCAAACATGAAATATTAACCTCCTTGGCGGTATGATTCTTTCCGATTTTTTGTGCTGAAAGCGGTACCATTTTTTTGCATGGAAATATGTAGTTTTTTATTGTAGGCTGTAATTTTTAGGAATAACTCACTGAAATCTGTACGAACAAGAGTCTATTAAACATTCCGGATATGACAAAATTTGAAACACGAAATCATAAATTATAATTTAATAAATAATCATAAAAAATAATAAAATAATAATAATAAATTAAATTCAATAATATAATCAAACCAAAAACACTGAAATTTGAAATACAGAGGCAAATTCGCACATCGCTGAGCAAAGTCGCAAAATCGTTTTCAGTGTCTGATGACGAATTTCCCCACAAATCATTATCACTCAATTCTGCAAGTGGTTCTGATTTACTATCGCTGTTCTAAAACCGCTTTTGACGTAAAGGGACGCTTTTTGGACGCCATGGACTTTTCTAAGTTTCCAGGCAGAAAGTAAACAGTAAAAATGCAGGCAGGGCGCCGGACAAAGCAGTAGGGACAAAATGTATGTGAAATGCATTGAAATAGCAATGACAGCAAAAATGAAATTTTTTAAAAAATTCAAATTTCCCGCTCGTATGTCCCGACGTCACAGGGACTGGAACACAGGAGCCGGATGCCGGCATCGGCCGGAGGAGATGGCCAGGGACGCTGGAGGGGACACATCGCGGGAGCGAAGGACAAGGTAAGTGCTGCAGGGACCCCCAGAACAGCGCCGCATGGTAAGCCCGAGTGTAGCTCAGGGTTACCGCTTTTGGTAAAGAAATTTTACCCCGAGCTACACTCGGGAACACCGCTAAGGAGGTTAACAAAGTATGTCCCTCTATAGTGTGTACATGTCTCAATTAAGAGCATTAAGTGTTGTTTCTGTCTGCTGCTTCATTCCTCTGCTACCAGCATGAATCATCACCAATAAGTTTTCTTAACGTCAAGAGAAAAATGGTGACAGGGGAAGGAACTCCAGCACACAGCCTGTGACTGACAGCCTCAGCTCTGTTCCTGTGGGTTGTGTGCAAGGGGATCTGTCCCTTTCCTCCAATCAGCTGTCAGAGTTCTCCTCATTGAGCTCTGCAGTGTGTAATTTAATCTCTCTGTCCCCTATTTTTGAAATCTCAGACAAGCTTTAAAAGTTTAGCACTTTGAATGTATTTAAAGAAGAGAAGACTACAAGATAACCAGGTACGACTTATGTAGGAGGATTTGTGTAATCTCTGTGTATCATCGCCAGTCACTTCACTGGGTATATGTAAGGGTATACAACCAGCCTTCATAACATAGGAATTGGGCAAAACTGCAGATAAAAACATCAGAAATTAAAATGGACTTGGCATCAAATGTATTTTTTCATGGTAAAGAAGAAGTTCAATTTATTTTTTATTAATGTTTTCTGTTCCCCAGGGGACGAAGTACATGTAATGCTTTGTCACATCCTCCAACATGCTGTGGAAGCCTAACTACGAGACTGGAGAGGACACCCCCCCCCAAACACACGAATATCCAACAACACAGCTTGCAAGGAGAGAGCTTCATGGATAGCTGATGCCTATATCCGGCTCCAACCACTTTCCCAAGGCTGCCCAACAACACAGCTAGCAAGGGGACAACTGCATTGGTATTGGTGCTTATCTCCGGCTCTAACCACTTTTCCAAGGCCATCCAACAACACAGCTAGCAAGGAGACAGCTGTATTGGTAATGGTGCTTATCTCCGGCTCTAACCACTTTACCAAGGTCATCCAACAACACAGCTAGCAAGGGGACAACTGCATTGGTATTGGTGCTTATCTCTGGATCTAACCACTTTTCCGAGGCCATCCAACAACACAGCTAGCAAGGAGACAACTGCATTGGTATTGGTGCTTATCTCCAGCTCTAACCACTTTTCCAAGGCCATCCAACAACACAGCTAGCAAGGGGACAACTGCATTGATAACTGGCACTTATTTCCAGTTCAAACCACTTTTCTGAGAAAAGCGCTGGCAAAATGCATGCAGAGGAACAATAGGCTGGCCTGCTCTCCTGCATTTCTCTTGCTTGTTTCAGGCAAAAACAGAAAGCCGCAGATAAGTGGCAGTTATCAACGCAGCTGGTAGCTCCCTGGTAGCTGCGTTGTTAGATGGCCTTGAGAGAAAGGGGCATCTTGACTGACCAGTAGCTGGCCTTTCACTGCAAGTATGAAGGTGGGACTAAAAGATTCATGTACTTTGTACCCTGGATACAGAACCCTGCAAAAAAAAAAACCTGAGACTTCTGGTTCCTATCTTGAGATTTGAAGTCAGTTAGTGCCTATGCCTTGGAGATGTAGTCAATAGGATGGATTCAGTAGCTCAGCAAGAAGAAGAACAGGCAGAGCTGACACCAAAATATAACTGGATACTAACATTTATAGGTAATGTTGATCCAGGGAATATCCGATTGCCTCTCGGGGGATCAGAAAGGAATTTTTTCCCTGCAGGTACAAATTACATCATGCTTTGCTGGGTTTTTGTTCCTTCTTCTGGATCAACTGTGGGTGTAGGATTATAACTTTTTTTTTTTTATGGTTGAACTGGATGGACTTTTGTCTTTTTTTCAGCCAGACTAACTATGTAAACATGTAACATTTGGTTCACAAAAATGCTGTATGTTGTACAATAGGAAATTACGAGCTGAGTGCATTATTGGAAACCAGCAGGTATCCTTGCACAGTCTCCTAAGAGAAAAAATTAAGGGGAGCATGCATGTATTACAGATATGGACTGCATACGTTTTTTTTCTCAACATTTTAAGTGGGCTTTAAATTATGATCAAAAGTGTCAGCAAGTGAGCTTGCTATTAAGCTTATATTCAGGGATTGTTTCCAGTGTCTAATGGCGGAGATGAATCCGGTGTGGCGCGATGCTGTCCCAGGTGTCACAATGAAGATGAATGCTCCAGGAGTTCAGAAGTTGATATCTATTTCTCAAACAATATTTTATTTTTCTGTCCTTTAACATTATTCATCGGTGGACCTTCCATGCTCCAGCTTCTATGAAAAATGGACCTTATTTATCAAAATGTCTGAGTGGAGAACTGAGAATCTGTGCTACCTCATAACAAGCAACCAGATTCATTTGTATACTTCCTTCAATACTCTTCTGAGGCTGAAAAAACGTCCTCTATGTTTGCAGGTTTCTGCACACTTAGGAGCGTAAATTTTAACCACATCCCTCCCATGTTTTGTCCAATGGAGTATGCAATCTGAGTCATGCATACAAAAATCTGGCTTTGGTCACATGAAAGGCCAGGAAACCCAGAGGTCCCAGAGGCTAGCCAGAGGATGAAAACAGGACAATGCAGAAATAAAAAAAAAAAATTCTATTTCTTTCATCTTTAGTTTTGGTAAACATTTGCTGTGATCTTTCTAAAAAGACATGGAGCACCGCTCTAAACACTTTCCTGAACTCATCCCGATACTCCATCCACCGGCTGTTTGTTGTTATATGGTTCCCCATCGGCTGGCATTTGTGGGCATCCAGGATTATCTCAGCTCACTATGAAATGTCTAATGTCAAAGATAGGACGCTGCACACCAAAAACAGCCCAATCTGTAAAGGAGTGAATTCAGTCTGTCTCCTCCCAGGCCACAACCCTATAACACATTTTATCGTCCCACAGGGCTTAATCATAGAGGTCTATGACCAAGCCCTGTGGGAGAAAGAAACACATTATGCATTGTGTTTTTTAAGTCACAATTCCATATTTCCAATAAAGACACAACCTACAAAATGGAGAAAGGAAATGACGAAAATGAAAAGGAAGACTACACATAATAGGTAACCTAATTAAAAACGCTCTAAAAATGCATTATGTGTTTTGAGGAAAGCAGATGTTTCTTTTTTTTTCCTGTATCTTTTATAAAAAAAATTTCAGTACAAAAAGAATAAAAACAACCTTATACTCCTACAATTCAAATATACACAAATTCTATTTGCATTACCTAATCCCCTGCCCCACCCGTCCACCTACCCTCCCCCCCCTCTCTAGTTACCCCTGTCCATATCCTACAGTCAGGTCCATAAATATTGGGACATCGACACAATTCTAACATTTTTGGCTCTATACACGACCACAATGGATTTGAAATGAAACAAACAAGATGTGCTATAACTGCAGACTGTCAGCTTTAATTTGAGGGTATTTACATTCAAATCAGGTGAACGGTGTAGGAATTACAACAGTTTGCATATGTGCCTCCCACTTATTAAGGGACCAAAAGTAATGGGACAATTGGCTTCTCAGCCGTTCCATGACCAGGTGTGTGTTATTTCCTCATTATCCCAATTACAATGAGCAGATAAAAGGTCCAGAGTTCATTTCAAGTGTGCTATTTGCATTTGGAATCTGTTGCTGTCAACTCTCAAGATGAGATCCAAAGAGCTGTCACTATCAGTGAAGCAAGCCATCATTAGGCTGAAAAAACAAAACAAACCCATCAGAGAGATAGCAAAAACATTAGGCGTGGCCAAAACAACTGTTTAGAACATTCTTAAAAGGAAGGAACGCACCGGTGAGCTCAGCAACACCAAAAGACCCGGAAGACCACAGAAAACAACTGTGGTGGAAGACCGAAGAATTCTTTCCCTGGTGAAGAAAACACCCTTCACAACAGTTGGCCAGATCAAGAACACTCTCCAGGAGGTAGGTGTATATGTGTCAAAGTCAATAATCAAGAGAAGACTTCACCAGAGTGAATACAGAGGGTTCCCCACAAGATGTAAACCATTGGTGAGCCTCAAAAACAGGAAGGCCAGATTAGAGTTTGCCAAACGACATCTAAAAAAGCCTTCAAAGTTCTGGAACAACATCCTATGGACAGATGAGACCAAGATCAACTTGTACCAGAGTGATGGGAAGAGAAGAGTATGGAGAAGGAAAGGAACTGCTCATGATCCTAAGCATACCACCTCATCAGTGAAGCATGGTGGTGGTAGTGTCATGGCGTGGGCATGTATGGCTGCCAATGGAACTGCTTCTCTTGTATTTATTGATGATGTGACTGCTGACAAAAGCAGCAGGATGAATTCTGAAGTGTTTCGGGCAATATTATCTGCTCATATTCAGCCAAATGCTTCAGAACTCATTGGACGCCGCTTCACAGTGCAGATGGACAATGACCCAAAGCAGACTGCAAAAGCAACCAAAGAGTTTTTTAAGGGAAAGAAGTGGAATGTTATGCAATGGCCAAGTCAATCACCTGACCTGAATCTGATTGAGCATGCATTTCACTTGCTGAAGACAAAACTGAAGGGAAAATGCCCCAAGAACAAGCAGGAACTGAAGACAGTTGCAGTAGAGGCCTGGCAGAGCATCACCAGGGATGACACCCAGCGTCTGGTGATGTCTATGCGTTCCACACTTCAGGCTGTAATTGACTGCAAAGGATTTGCAACCAAGTATTAAAAAGTGAAAGTTTGATTTATGATTATTATTCTGTCCCATTACTTTTGGTTCCTTAATAAGTGGGAGGCACATATGCAAACTGTTGTAATTCCTACACCGTTCACCTGATTTGGATGTAAATACCCTCAAATTAAAGCTGACAGTCTGCAGTTAAAGCACATCTTGTTTGTTTCATTTCAAATCCATTGTGGTGGTGTATAGAGCCAAAAATGTTAGAATTGTGTCGATGTCCCAATATTTATGGACCTGACTGTATTTCCTAGTTTCTATTACCTCCCATGTTTTTCTGTCTATATCCATGTCCCTTCTCTCTCTTTCAAGTACTCCATCTTACTCTCTCTAAACATTTCACCTTAAACGCCAACCAATTCCGGATATCTTTTAGATGTTTTAAAGTCTAACCAACTACTCCACGTTTTTCTAAATTTTCCATTTTATCCTCCTCCATATGGTGTAACTCCTCCATCCTGTATATATTTTCAACTCTGTTTATCCAATCATTTATTCTTGGCGGCTCTGGGACTTGCCAGGACTTTTGAATCAGGCCCTTAGCCGCACTGAGTAAATTATATAATACCCTATTTTTATGCAATTTCCCTGAAAGCTCAAAATGATAAAATAAGCACACCCATGGGTCTTTCTGTATGGTGATCCCAAATATCTCCCTAATATGTTGGGTTATCTCCTGCCAATACTGTACTTTAGGACATTCCCACCATATATGTTCCATTGTTCTCTTATTCCCGCAACCTCTCCAACATAAAGGTGAAACATCTAATTGTTTATGTGCCACACTCTGTGTCATATACCATCTCACCAAACATTTGTAATGAATTTCAACTGTGCTCATATTCATGTGTTAATTTAAATATTATATTCTTTTGTTGCTCATTCAATCCTGTTCCAAGATCCTTTTCCCATTTCTCCAAGGGGAGGATTGACTCCTTCCATATCCACAAGGATCTTATAGATCCTAGAGGTAGCTTGTTTTGGTATTACGTTTACATTCAACAATTTTTCAAATGGGTACAGATCCTCCGACGTCCTCAGTGGTTATCGGAGCGTTGAAACAAAGTGACCCAATTGACAATACCACCACTCCTTTAATGTGAAAAATAAATCTTTTTTCTTCTTTAAATCTTGAAAAGTGTGCAATTCCTTTTATCCAATATATCCTTCAAATGTGCATTTTTATCTTTGAACCACTTCCCAAAAATATTATAATTCCCTGGGGGGAAATATTCCGTTCCCACCAGGGGAGTTAATATTGAGTTATATCTCCATCCCTTTTGCTTATATATTATATCCTAAACTCTTAAAACTTTCCTTGTCAACGGACTAGTATTCACATCCAGTATACGAAATTTATGTGGTATCCAAATAATCTTCTCTAATTGTGCCTTACTCAGAGTCCCTTCCATGTTTACCCAACATTTCCCTTGTAAATTATATGTCCAATCTACCATTCGTGATAATATCACTGATAAATAATATTTCCTAAAATAAGGCAGGCCCAATCCCCCCTTCCCTTTTGTCTTACACAGTACCTCATAGCTAATTCTCGGTTTCTTATCTGCCAATATAAACCTAAGTATCATCTTTTTTAATGTCCCAAAGGAAGACCCTGGTAAATGTACTGGGAGCATATGAAACGTATACAGGATTTTTGGTACTATCACCATCTTTAATATATTTATGCGACCTATCCAAGATGCTCCTCCCTTTAAGAGTCTCCCCAACTCATCCCTTATTTCATTTACTAATGGGGTATAATTTGCCTGGTATAGACCTTTTATTGAAGGAGTTAATTTTATTCTCAGGCAACCTATTTCCTTTTCCCTCCATGTAAATGGAAATTCTTTTTGAATACTCTGCTTCTCTGTCTTTGAGATATTGATATTTAAAATCTCTGACTTTGAGGGGTTTATTTTCAGATTTGATAGCTCACCATACTGTTTTAGTAGTCTCATTAAATTAGGCAATGTTATTTTGTCATTTACAATATAGAATAACATATCGTCTGCATATGCTGCCACTTTATGCTCCACTTCACCTATTCCTGTTATATCTACACTTTCTTACCCTCGCCAACAAGGGTTCCAGGGATATTACAAATAACAGAGGAGAGAGTGGGCATCCGTGTCTGGTACCATAGTACCGTTGACCTTCATCGCCACTGATGGACCATTATAAAGTCCTTTTATCCACTTTAACATCTTGGGCTCTAGTCCTAGAACCTCTAACGTGTCAAACATAAATCCCCAGTCGACCCTGTCAAAAACCTTTTCGGCGTTTATCAACAGGAATATTGTCGGCTGTTTCCCTCTCTTTGCTCTTTGTAAATGATCTCAAGCCATTGTCCCTCCCTCCTCTTCCAGGGATGAATCCCACCTGATCCAGGTATATTCACTCCGGCATCAACTCCTTCAATATAGTTGCCAATATCTTTGCATACAATTTTATGTCTATGTTTAATAAAGATATGGGTCTATAACTAGCACACTGTGAGCTATCCTTCCCTTCTGTAAGTATGGTAGTTATATGTGCTTGCAGTGATTCTTCCATCATTTCCAACCCCTCTCCTACTGCATTCATATATCCACACATTTTAGGGATCAGGAGGTCTCTACATTTTTTAAAGTAGCCCATAATATATCCATCAAGAGCCTGGGCTCTTTCCTGCTGCCGTATTCTTCAGGACCAGAGCAATTTCCTCCAGAGCGATAGTTCTCTCTAGGGCCTCTAATTTTTCTTCTGATATTCTTGGCATCCCCACCTCGTTTAAGTATTTCTGCCTTTTTCTCTTCCTTTCATATACTATATCTTTTTTATTTCTGGAGCTCACATCATACAACTTGCTATAATATTTTTGGAACATACTAGCAATGTCATTGGTGGAGTACACCATTTCTTCTTTTCCCTCTTTAATTTTTTCTATAAAACTCTTAGATTTTTTTTCAGTCTCCTCATTAGATATTTTCCTGGTCTATTCCCCCACTGATATCTTTCTTTTGATATCCTATTGAATATGCTTCTCGATTCCTGTTCCATTAGATCTTTTAACTCTTCTCTTTTAAAAATTATCTTCTGATGTATATCTATACCTCTCTTTTTATGTGACTGTTCTAACTTATGAAGCTCCTCCATCACCATCTTTATTTTTTCCCCCCGGTCTCTCTTTTTTTCTGCCCCTATCAAAATCAGTATATCTCTGATATATACTTTGTGTGTCTCCCATATTGTGGCCTCCGAAACCTCTACAGTCTCGTTAAGCTAAACAAATTGCTCTATTTCCTGCCTTAGCCTTTTCTCTATTTTAAGATCTTGAATCAGCATCTCATTTAATCTCCACATAGTTGTTTTATCCCGTTCCCCTCCTACCCATAGTCTCATTGTGACAGGAGCATGATCAGAGATCAGAGATAGATGTAACCTCTATGCTGGAACTGACCAACGACTCCAGTTGTCAATGCTTGATCATTATGTAATCTAGTCGTGAATACGATCCATGTACTGGAGAGTAGAAGGTGTAATCTCTTTCTCTTGGATGTTTCACTCTCCAAGTGTCAGTCAATTGACATTGACATAACATCTTCTTCAATAACTTTAGTTTCCTGCCACCCTCTCCCTGCGTACATGATGACGTATCCAACTGTGGATCCAGACATATATTAAAATCTCCTGCCAAAACCAGACTACCCTTTTTAAATTCAGAAAGTTTTCCTCACACAGCCTCTAGAAATGTTACTGGGTTTTTATTTGGACAAGAGATATTTACCAGTGTATATTCCTCTCAGAAATGAAAACCGACCCTCTGGGTCCTCCAGTCTTCCGTCCTTGGTGAACCTAACATTTTTTGAAAAACCTGATTGCTACTCCTTTGGCCTTTTTTATTGGAGAGTCAGCATAGTACCATAATGGATAGTACTTTGCATACAACTTAACATTTGTATCATGTGTTATGTGTGTAGAAACACTATATCTTTGGATTATTGGTGAATTTCCCTAAGTATCTTATGTCTTTTTGTCGGAGAGTTTAATCCTTTCACGTTATGAGTTATAAACTTAATCAGGCTCATTTCTGATGTTATTTCACTTCCCTACTGGATTTCCCATCAAAGGAACATAGGTATAGACAACTTAAGAAATGGACCATCCCCCCCAACCTACAACATCCCCCTATTTTCCTTCCCTCCTTCCTATGTTTGTCCACCCACCACCCCTCTTCCCTCCCTCCCTTCCCCCTATTTATCTTATTCCTACAACCCCCATGGCCTATGTATTGCCCTGAAATCTGTCTTGGATTATTTCCACTAACGATTCCAATTTTGTGGTGAGACTCAAAACACACATGCCCACTCTGATCCCTCGCTCGTAACATTGGTCAATTCAGAGTTTAATAGCATGTATGGCCTGCAGGTGACCCGTCGAATCAAAATTCTCTCTACCCCTCCATCTACCCCCCCCTCCACTTTCTCAACCGGGAAGGGATGGACCGGGGGCAAAGGAGCGAATGTGCATTTTCTAAGGCAATTGTGTGAACTGGTCTTTGTGGTATGAGTGGTTGTCAGGCTGTTGTGGTCACATGATAAAATAGCTGAGCAAAAATAAGGTATTCCAGATGCATAACACTGGAATGGGCTCAAAGTACAAAGAAAACAACCACTATCCTTAGGCCTCATTTACACAGCAGTAGCATGAAGGGAAAAAAACACTTTAACCACTTTAAGGTATTTATGTTGATGTAAGTGATTTGATTCTCAGGCAGGTGGCTTCTACACCCCAGAGGCTGCCCATGGTCTTTTTTGCTTGTAGTGTAATGTAATAAAAATATAAATTAAAGCACCACACCACTGCCAAAATACATCTTTATTCCAATAAAAGTAAGGGAGGCAAATGAAAGGGAAGCCCATGCATTTTGGGGGTCCAAAACCACCCCTTTATAAGGGCTTGAGATTGAAGTCAATATAAATGAACCCTTTTTTCACTCCTGGTAGATACCCTTCTCAAAGTTTTTCATGGTGGTTGAGCACAGAATTGACTCACCTATATAATCTCCTTTATTCCTCTAGACTTAAGTCTTTTAAAACCCTTAAAGAATCACATAACAAACCTCCCAAAAACATTTTTCATTATGCTCAAATCAAACATCATGCATCTCCCCTGCTTCCTTACTCTAATAGTCCTTCATTCTACTATTGTAATACTGGCCCTCGTGGCCCGGGAATTATTTCCACTTTCCACCCATTGCTGCTCATGTCCTGCTTTTCTTTAAATCTCAAGTTGGGCTTCTGACTTTAGAATCAATATTTCTTGGGAAGATTGGCGAGATATTTGAGTCAATACATCTAAGAGCTCCATTAATGTCCTAGCTATTGAACCAATTATAAAGTGATTATGCGGTGGTGTCTGGTGCTTCGCTGTCTATTTTGCATGATTCAAGGCTATCCTTCTGCTTGTTTCAAGGGCTGCTCCAAACCTGGTATGTTAAGACATATTTGGTGGGATTTTCCTAGAAGTAGAGATTTCTGGTCCTGTACCTATCAACTTGTCTATACTGTCTTGGATAGACCCCTGCAGAAGCACCCACTAGAGGCCTTATAAGGTAAGAAACCAGATGATTGTTCCAGGATAGAATTCAGTTTGCTTTCTTCTATTTTTATGGCAGCAAAACAGACCATCGCAAGTGCCTGGAAAAAAAATGACTATCTCCTTTGGAGAACATAAAGCTCGCATAAACCTGTGTATGAAATGTGAGAAGATGGCAGCCACACTAGAAGATAAGATGACAACATTTTAGAAAATATGGGAACCTTGGATATCTCATTATATGCCGGGCAGACTTTAACCATACACTTTTAACTAATTAACCCTTCTGCGACAGATAACTGTGCCTCTCATGTACCCTTACAATATATTCCTCCCCCCCTATTTGTCCACCCACCAGGCTGGTAGTTTCTTACTACCTTGTAGGTATAATTTACCATCACCCCTGGGATTCATTCTCTCAGGGTAATCCTCTCATTCTCTCAGGGTAAAGGCTGCCCCAGTATTCTTCTATACTATTATTGTTATTTCTGATGACTGTGCAATGGATTGCTTCTACCCAATCTTCCTTTTAAATCTTTTGTGTTCTTTTATGTTCTTCATGTTGACAACTCTTTAACTCTTTTTATACATTTTATATTTGCCATCGTGTTTTGCAAAACTTAAAAAAAAATATTGGAAAAGAAAACAATATAAATGGACTAGAAGCAAATTGTACCTTTAATGGCATTTCTTCCAGTATGATTACATGCACAGGTCTTGCCAACAGCCAGTTTGGCAGCAATTTACATTACCACAACACACAAGAATGTCATGTGATGATGCTATCTAATGTCTCTGGGTGTAAAAGATAGTGTATCCGCCGCTGGGAACCATGGTTTCTCCCACTGGCCCATGAGTCCTGTATGACATAGAAGGCAATGGAAGGAACCACGGGGTCCAACGGGGAGCATGGTATTCGACTTGTAGTGGTGTTAGCTATGCACAAGAGCCATGAATGGATTGAAGAGGTAAGAATTCATCCTATTCTACTACAGGGTGTCACTGCCTGAAATGACAGGGTCACTTAATCCCATCCATTTTGCGCTTCACTTGGCCTAGAAAGGGTTATGCTGACAATTTTGACAGACAGACCAATTGCAATTCACCTAACAAGCTTGCCAATTATTTCTGTGCATAAGGATCAAAGCTACGAGATTCCAATTAATTATCTTTTTTTCAGCCTTCCCTCATTATTCCACCCTCCGTAGCAGCTTCAGGACACATATAAATTGTACCTACTCGCAGCGTAATATATTTTTTGATTTATCGTCTACATGCCAGAATTCAAGTAAAAGTCTGGCGGCTGCTCGGCTAACATTCAGGCAATGCAGTAATTTGATTTTGCCTCAGACGGCTTGGACGTGTTCCCCGGGATCGGCGGTTTTTCAAAGATGTTTATTTTTCTTTATTTACCATTATAATTTGGAAGCCAAGGACTTTGCCTGCCAGAGTGTTGTGATTTTATCTGCCATAGAATGGATTGCAGGTAATTATAGAAGGGGCGATGATGGAAAAATGTAACCTGGAAGAATTGTTTTTCTGTTTTGGGGGAGTTCTATGGGGTTCATTATAGTACTAAGCCTGTACAACTTTTTGGAGAAAGATTTCCCTATCCCATGAATGACTGGAACAAACCAGGCTTGGCTTTTCAGCCATGCTACTATTGTTAGCTGACAGAATTCCTTATTCTGTATATTTATATAGGAGATTACACTAAGGGACTAGAGAACTAGCATTTGTATCTCCATAAAGTGTTGGCACTTTAGCGTTTTTCCTGCCTGTGGCAGGGTGGAGTCCCTTGTTAGTCATGATTTTCTGTCTTTGGTATGGCCCCTGTCACTCAAGTGATTTGTCAGTGTCACACTACCCCTTTAGGAGTCTCTAGAGATTTGGGTCTCCCTATAGTCCTGCACAGCCAGGTAACATGTTTTTTCCTTTCAGACTTGCATTCAGGAGACAGTAACCATTTCTTGAGCTTGTTTTTTTCGATTTATTAGGGGATGCTAACTTGGATGGGGTAAGGGGTGTATGGAATGCCCAAGGGAACTGCAACTGAGGACAATGTCCTGAAACTATGTACAAGTTATTTCAGACAAAAAAATCCTCTTCTTGGAGAGCTAGCCAGCCTCTCCTGGTGTACCCAACCACCCCAGACCCTGGATAATCCTCTTCTATCCAGCTGTCTGAAATAATCCCTGGGCAAGGGATCCAGTGCCTGCCACTTCAGTGTGAAACAGTCCTGGGTAAGAAAGCTAATCCAGTTTCCCACTAGAGTGCCTCTTTCCCCTTAACTGGCCCAGAGGGTGTAGGTTTACTCACTCAGTTCTCTGCCTATAAGCTAGTGGGTAGGTGGCTGCTTCCAGGCCTTCTGCTGGGCCTCTCCTTCCTTGCTGCACAGGCGGTCCTCACTCTGGGGGCAGGTGAGGTCCTGAGCTTTCTTCTTTTTCCAGCGCCACTGCCTGGAGGTGAGCCTCTTCCAAACTGGGCCCCCTCCCAGGCTCCTGCACTTCAGCTTTCTCACTCCATCTTCCACCTGAACTCTCCCACTGCTGAGGAGGCTCTAGCACATTTAAAGGCTGCCCTGGACCCATGCCAAGCCTTATGCTTGGGGATTAGCCAAAGTCCTCCAAGTGTGCAGGCCATCTCCTCCTCACCCCTGTGCACTGCTTTTATTATCTTCTCCAAGGTTTTGGAGCAAGAGGAGGAGCCATGGAACTGATCTGCAGAGCATCTCAGCCCTGACCTGAAATAACTCAGCCCAGGCTGCTATTCAGGCTTTCTAGATGAAAATCTAATCTAGCTCCCCCTAGCTATCTAGGAGGGTGCTACATCAGCAAGGTGTTTATGGGGGAAGTGACTAAGGAGATGGGATGCTTGGTTTGATTCTATATACAGCTGTAATGTAATGATATTTGCTGCTGTCATAATTGCTGGTCTGGCCATCTTTTGTTTCTAGGAAGTTAATAGTACAGCCAGTACTTCGGGAGTGTGGACCTTAAAACCCTTTTTCATTGGGAAATAGGTGGTGGCCTGGTGAAGGTTGGTTGGACAACCTGGTGGTGATGAGATGGGTTCTCTGATGAGACCACATACCCTGTAATCTGTGACCCTGGTGTTTGGCACAGTCCCAGATGGACTGGGTCGTAAACATGGAATATCAGGGGCCTTTCAAAAATAAGTGAAGCATGTGCTTTCCAACATGGCAAAGAGAGTGGAGAGGTGGAGCCATTAAATTGGGATCTCAGTCTCTACACAGCTAAAAACATTGAATAGTATGCGCAGAGCAGGAAATGGCTTAACAACCCACCTCCGGGGATCACTACATTCCATTTGGATGGCTGGAATACCGATCACTCATTCAATCATGGTGGCTCAGCATCACGTGTGTGAGTTACCTGATGTGGTGTGCATTTTAATTCAGTCTATCTGAGAACGCTCATTACGCTAGACTGATACCCGCCTGTCAAGACATTTTGATTTGCAGAATTCCTAAAAACCAGCCCACTGCTTGCAACAAGGCTGTGAGTTCTTGAGAGGAGTACTGAAGCAAGGTGCTGTGATGTTTTCAGGCAGCTATAGAACTGCAAAAAAGTGTGTAAAGAAATGCTGTAATGTAAGAATGCTTTAAAAAAATGTATATTTTGTTTATTTTTATCAATTTACAAAATGCACAGTGAGCAAAAAGAATGAAAATCTAAATCAAATCAATATTTTGTGTGACTACCTTTTGGCTTCAAACCAGCATCAATTCTTACATTTACGCACTTTGTACACCTGCACAAACTCAGGGATTTTGAAGGATTAGAGTCAGATGTATGATTAACCAAATATAGCAAACGTGCTAATGATCATCAATTTCATATGTAGGTTGAAACACAGTCATTAACTGAAATTGAAACAGCTGCATAGGAGGCTTAAATCTGGGTGAGGAACAGCCAAAATCTGCTACTAAGGTAAGGTTGTGGAAGATAGTTTCATGTCACAGGTCATACACCATGGCAAGACTGAGCATTGCAACAAGACACAAGGTAGTTATAATGCATCAGCAAGATCTCCCCCAGGCAAAAATTTCAAAGAAAACTGGAGTTTTAAGATGTGATTTTCAAGCTCTTTTGAAGAAACACAAAGAAATGGGCAATGTTGAGGATCATAGAGTCAGTGATCTGCCAAGGAAACAATGCAGCAGAGAAAAGATGCATCAATCATACTTTCCTTTGACATTGGAAGTTGTCCAGCAGTGCCATCAGCACAGAACTAGCAGAAACCAGTGGGACCCAGGTACAACCATCAACTGTCCAGAGACGTGTGGCCAGAAGTGGTCTTCATGGAAGAATTGTGGCCAAAAAAAATCCATACTTCCAATGTGGTAACAAAGCTAAGTGGCTTGACAATGCACAACAACATAGTAACCAGGGTGCAGAAATATGGCAGCAGGTGCTCTGGACTGATGAGTAAAAATCTGAAATATTTGGCTTTAGCAGGAGGCAGTTTGTTTGCCAAATGTCTACAGGCAACAGTGAAGCATGGTGGAGTATCTTGCAAGTTTGGGGCTGCATTTCTGTAAATGGAGTTGGAAATTTTGTCAGGATCAATGGTGTCTTCAATGCTGAGAAATGCAGGCAGATACTTATCCATCATGCCATACCATCAGGGAGGCATGTGATTAGCCCCAAATTTATTCTGCAATATCACAATTACTCCAAACATATGGCCAATGTCATTAAGAACTAACTTCAGAATAAGAACAAGGAGCCCTGGAAGCTATGGTTTGGCCCCCACAGAGCCCTAATCTCAACATTATGGAGTCTGTCTGGGATTACATGAGGAGACAGGATTTGAAGCAGCCTACAGCCACAAAAGATCTGTGGTTAGTTCTCCAAGATGTTTAGAACAACCTACCTGTTAAGTTCCTTCAAAAACTGTGTGCAAGTCTGCCTAGAACTGATGCTGTTTTGAAGGCAAATGGTGGTCACACCATATATTGATTTGATTTGGATTTCTCCTCTGTTCATTTACTCTCCATTTTGTTAATTGGTAAAAATAAACAGTTTACACTTCTGTTTCTGAAAACATTTTTAATTTACAGAATTTTTTTTATACCTGTCTAAAACTTTGGAGAGTATTGTGTGTACAGCTCCCTTGCTGTCCTGTTCAATAAGCCATAATCTGCCTCTATGTTATAGAACAGCACAAAGACCCAGTGATAACATCACTAGGTCTAAAATAAGGTGTGTGTACGAAAATGTACTTGAAGAACTCTTCTTAAGCAGTCAATACCACATTGTTAAAAGTAGCTTCCATGAGTTATTCCTTCAAGAATATAGATACAGATTATATAGTTACTAAAATTGCAAAGATTGCCCAGATGCTTGGCCATAGCATGTCTAAATTAGATGAGGGAGTTAATGGGAAGCAACAATGATTTTTTTTCCTTTCGTGGTTGCAAAGGTGTGGTGTGACTACATACACGAAGATGTTTCAGGAAAATCATTGGACCTGGCTGGGAAGTGAGCCTAGGGAAGCACTGTGAGTGTAATTGCAGAGTGCTGAAGCAATAGAATAGCAGCAGGGTATGATGGTACAGGAGCTGCTCGGAGGAGAGACACAGCAGGTGACACGGTGTATGTGACAGATAAAAGACAGCGCCTATCAGGCATTTTACCTATTCACTGCCAGGAGAGTCATCCTGACACATGCTGCAACCAAATGGACCACTTTCTCATCTACTGCTGAATGAGTTAATATTGTCTTTGATGAGAAGTGGTACCCATTGGTGCATCGCAGGATCTGCATTTATTGAAATCTTACTTGCCTCCCAGCCATGCACAACCCCAGGAGAAATCTAATTTTTATCCATTTGCTGACCTGAAATTCATATTTTAACAAGACAGGTGCGTTTACTGGAGCAGGGGTGTTTTCAGTTTACTTGTTCACTGTACCATATACAACTCCAGTGATTTCACTATTGCCTTTCCTGTGTGCTGGCTTTTGCAGAAGAAGAGATTTGAAAAAGTAAAGTAAACATGACAGTGCTAGCTGAATCTCAAAACTTCCCCTGTTAATAAAAAGGTTGTTCTTAACCTCTTCTTCCCTATATCTTTCCTACACTTTACTGAATTATCTAGGGCACGGGTGTCAAACTGGCAGCCCTCCAGCTGTTGCCAAACTACACGTCCCAAGATTGACAGTTACAAGCATGACTCCAAAGGCAGAAGAATGATGGGACTTGTAGTTTTGCAACAGCTGGAGGGTCGCCAGTTTGACACCCCTGATCTAGGGCTATGTTACAAAGGTGGTTCTATCACTAAAATGAAGAGGGTAGTCTAATGGAAGTCAGCTCTTTGTTGCCCACAACGCTTGAGGATCTCAGCTGGGGGAGCAGTGACTGAGGGACACGTTGAAATTAAAAGTCTGTTCTTAACCTTTTCTTCCCTGTATCCTTCCTACACTCTACCAAATCACCTAGGGCTATGTTACAAAGGTGGTTCTACAACTAAAATGAACACTCTCTACTGGAAGTCACGTCCTTGTTTGCAAGAATGTTGGCAGATCTCAGTTGAAGGACTGAGGGACACCTTGCTGGTACCAACTGCAAGGAAATCCTTGCCATAGGAGAAGGTAAGTTGGGTCTTATTCCTGTCTCTTGCAAGTTATCATCCGTGCTAAAATCAGTGGGACATAGACACAAAGACTCATAGACTGTGCTTTAAAATCCACTAATAACGTCACATTAAAGGCCCTTTCCCATGTCATCCCCTGCTGAATCAGACCTGAACAGGACACTTTTTGTGACATCAATGCCCCTTCATTATTTTGTCCACATCTCGACAACAGATTTTGGAGGACCCATGATGGCTTTATGGGCGGCTGGATGCAAATTAAATTGCATCTGTGTGTTTTAGGTTACCTCCAATCTGTCATGTTTAGGTCCAGAAAAATGGAAAAAGATACATTCCTTTTTTAGTTTTTTTTCCTGGACAGATCTGAAGACAGGCTGATGTAAATGGATACAAGTCTATTGACATCCGCCTGCTCATAGACTTGCATGGTGCTTCTGATCAGGTCTGCCTGAAAAATTGATAGATGGACTTTACCTGAAAGCCCGTGGAAAGGGGTCTAACGGCTCATGCAAACAGCTGCAAATAACACAGTTTTTATCAGTAATCTTTGTTTTTGAATCTGATTGCAGGTGTATTGTTTTCTAAGGGCTCATGCACAGAGGTCCATAAGATCAGTAAAAAATGAGCAATAAGTTCCTACATAATGACTGTATTTTATGTTGTTTGTATGTCTGTGCTAATGGTCACATGCATACAGCACTAATATACTCCATTGGCGTACAAGAGGCACCTGTGTCTCAGCCACAGAGAACACAAGGCAGCAATAGCCACTTGCATCCCAGCAACAGAAGAGGATGAGTGACAGTAGCCGCCTGCATCCTAGGACTGTGACGAACCGTCCCTTTATGATAACATTTTGCCCTTTCTGTTTCAGTTTTCTCCCCTTTGTAAAGCTGTATATGTTTAGCAGCTGTTATGTAGACAGACATTCTACAATGTTTGTTTAGGGAAATGTGACCTTGTAATCTTTCACTTATATAGAGTTCATACTGTATTGTTGGGTTGTAGGGTTTTGTTGTGGGTGGGGAAAACCCGGTGCCAGACTGTCTGGTGGGGGTGAAGCTGTATATACTGAGCTGTGTTTAATAAAGATTCATTCATTTCACCCTACACGAAGTTCCGACTCGTGGTTTGGGATATCAGGGAAGGATTGGTTTTGAGCTCTAATACCTGCCTTGACAGAGCGCTGGAAGACTTGCCAGAAAAGGGGACCATTGGCTGAGACACATCGCTCCGCACGAGGAAGCCCAGGCGGAACGGTTCCACCACAAGGACTCTAGACAACAATAGACCGATAGACTGTGCTTTAAAATTTTGCTAGACAATCATAACTGTTCCTAACTTTTCCTGTTTCACAAACTTTGCTTTCTCTGTCCTCATAAATATGACATTTTAAGTGACACTAAACAATATCCTCATTCTCCAAAAATAATCCATACACATCCACTACAAGTAAGAGAATGTGACTATGTTCCTAAATACAGTGGGACCATGAAGAATGAACGTAGTCACCCTCTAACAGGAAGTCTGAACACAGCAGCAAAAGAAAGTCATTTGGAGAGTTGGAGGAGGCTGAGAGCAATAGAGGGACTTTTTTGAGTTCAAGAATAACTTTACCTTTTAACAAAAAATAATAAATGCACATTTTTTTTGCAGGTAAAAAAATGTGCATTTATTTATTTTTATTTCTTGAGCCTCTAAAGAATCTCCTGAAGACCTGTCAGTGTATCTGTGTGTCCGTCCATCCTGTATGGGCAAGCAGATACTTACTGACAGGAAGACTCAATAAACTACCACAGTGCTCCACAGCGCCATGGTAGATCATTGAGAACTACAAGCTGACAGCCGCAAAGACTGTTGGAACTTGTAGTGTTCTCATTTACAAAAAAAATTGTGACAGCTAGCAGGTGGGAGAAGTTCCCCTGGTAGCTGTCACAATGGAGAGCGGGGAGGAGCAGGGGTCATAACATGTTACATGTTACACCCTAATATGGGTGTAACATGTAACATGGTACAAAAGGTAAACTTATCCTTTAAGAATACATACTTGAACTTACTGTCTAGAATTTAGTGTCACTTTAACCACTGAGCTCAATGAAAGAATTGTAAGCACAAAAAATATACTACAAGAAAGACCTTTTGGCTTTATTTATCCTATGCAACCTATGCCAGCAAATTGTGACCAAGCTTTCACAATCATGCTCATTTAAAAGGATTCTGCTATGCCTTGTTTGATATACCATTGTACTGTATCGCCCTCCAGATCAGAAGATAGGGTGAGGCAACCAAAAATGAATTTTGACTGCTAGTGCATTGAAGACAGCGCTAAAGGACAGAAAAATAAGGGTCAAAAACAAAAGGATACGTCGGTCAACTTGTTTCTGTTCAGTTACTATTCATTAAGTCAGATAGGACAATAAATTATCCTCTTTGCATCCAATTTTTTTATAATCATTGGTATCCAGATTCAGAAGGTTTTCATTGTGCTTTTGCATGGCTTCATCCTCTTGTCATATGATTCCGTGCTCACCCCAAAACTATAGAGGGCAGTGTTGAAAAGTAAGGAAAACACTCAATTTCTGAATGCTGAAGGCAAATTGGAAAAAAAAGGATACTGACAAATACAGGTACTTAGCAAACAGTGTAGCTGTCTGCAGAAGATGGATGCAAGGATGTATATTAGAGCCACTTAGGCAAGGTCCCTTGAGTGAATATAAACAGCAATTTTTCAAGTCCGGGGTACACCTTTAAATATATCTATTTACATATAAATAAGGGGAAAGGTAGCTTATCATTGGAGTCTATTATAGTCCTGTTTACAAAGCTTTCTGTGGTTCAGGGTTAATCATTTGCCATCACAAGGGTTGCCCCAAGATAATTGGCAGTGGGCCACTATGTGTTCACTGGAAGTTGTTATCCTCTTGTAAAGAAAGAGGTTATTGATCGCGAGATGCTGCAGGGATGTGGAAACTATAACAAGAAGCACGCAGGTCACTCCCTCAACCCCGGTGCTTAATTCCCCGTTTGTACAAGGATTGATGCTTTGTCTCAAGAGGCTGAGTAGCAATGTATTCAGAGAGCGTGTCAGGGTGCTGCATAAAAAAAAGACACCATGTGGCTTTTCAAGTAGTTTCAATAGACGTTTAAAAATGGGGGCCATATATATATATATATGTATATATACTGATTTTTAATTCACAGATATATATATAAATATATATATAAAATCTGTGAATTAAAAATCGGTATTCAAAATTAATAGTACACTGTGATATAATAAAATAAACTCCCTGTGTAATGACACTTAAAAGTCCCACTTTCACCCTTGAAAGTCCAAAAATTATTATATAAACCAGTGTCAGTGAAATATCCAAAAATACACAAAAATCAAATTCCCAAAAAATTATTCATCCAAATTCTGATTCAAATTCACCGTGTGACTCCAAAATTGCCATGTACCTCCAAAAAAAGAAAACTGGATACTTTATTATCTTCAATAAAACAATAAACAGTAATTAAATCATATAATCATTAAATCCAAAAAAAGAAGAAAAAAACCTTTATGTGCAAATAACACACAAAAACTTGAAAACACGTGTGATAGTGAAGCACTCTGTGTAAATTTCTATATACACATTCCTCTGTGAACACTCTGTGAACAAATCTAAATTGCTGAATCACATACCCTTACCCTAATTAAATAATAAACCAGCCTTCAAAGATAGTAATCCAGAAATAGTAATCCAGTGGAACCTCACTCCAATATCCTCAGGAATACCTTCAGATCCCAAATGATTCATTTTTATACCCCTGCCTTCATTTTCTCCATGTCACTCATAGATAGAAGAAATAACAGCCATATAGTGTAGTATTTTCAATTATAAAGGATCCAGACTTTAATTAACGTGCTTACATTTCTAAATCATAAAAAAATGCATATATTCCCATAACTCCACCTCAAGCAGCTTCCTGGAATGCCAAATGTGGTAAACCTCACTTAAGATGGCTGCCCCGCCACTTATGTTTTTTCGTGCAACGTCCAACTTCACATCCCTTGACGCGTTTCATCACTTGCTGACTTCCTCATAAGGGGTGTCATATCTATATCTATATATATATATATATATATATATATATATATACTGCTCAAATAAATTAAAGGAACACTTTGAAAACGCATCAGATTTCAATGGGAAAAAATATCATGTTGGATATGTATACTGATATGGACTGGGTAAAGTGTTAGGAACATACGGATGTCCCATCGTTTAATGGAAATGAAAATGATCAACCTACAGAGGACTGAATTCAAAGACACTCCGAAAATCAAAGTGAAAAAAAGATGCAGCAAGCTAGTCCATTTTGCTGAAATTTCATTGCAGCAACTCAAAATGGTATACGTTTTCTTCTTTGGGTATATTGCCCCATATTGGGCTGTTTTTCACATCTCAATCCTGATTTTTATCAGGTCATCAACATTTTCACATGCAAATTCCTTATGGTCATCGCTTCGCACTCATAGTAGGTGCGTCTAGTTCTTAAACTTAAAATTTCTTGAGGGTTTATGATATCCAATTGATATTAATATTACTTTTTATTATTCATATTGCAGCACTGCCCTATCGGTACCAACCAGCAGGTAATCTTGTTGACGGGACCCCTTCATGAGGCATTCGGGTGGCACTCTTCATCCACTGGTCTCAGTTTTTTCTTTATTAATTTTTTTGTTTCATCATTTTTGCCTGAGATATATGAGAAATCCATGGCTGTGTTCACATAACAACTTGTTCCTAAAATGTCCTGGCGTTTTTTACTTCACATGGAATCATGTAAGTGTGTAACCATATTGTAAAGTATCAAATTGTTTACAATAGTTTGATTGCGTCATGTATATTGATATATATATGTTTGTTATAGACGTCATGCCTTCTTGAGCACTTCTGACAAAGAGATTTTTGTTGATCTCAAAACGCGTCAAGTGTGAACCATGCATGATCCATGATTAGATTTGCAATACCATCTCTGATGACACCACCACAATATGTATTGCAGCTTTATGTTTATTTTTGAAGATTGTAAAAATAAAATTTCATACTGTTTTTATATAAAAAATCTCTTGAATTTTTGCAATTTATCATACATGTAAATTGTGCCGTTAAAGTCCCACCAAAAAAAAAGGACTCCCCCCCCCCAATGTATTCGTTAGGGATGTTGGCACTTTGTGTATTATATCCCTTCCTCTCTCGTTCCAATTACTGGAAGTCCCAGGCTAATTAAGTCATTTGCCTGGGCAAGCATTGTAACTTTAATAGAACCCTAAAGAGTATTTTTTTAATTTAAATTTCTACTTGAATTTGTAATGAAAAGTAAGGTCATTTTGTTTACACTGCCTCAGCTGTTGTCATAACTGTGCCCCAGGGTATAAATAACGTGTTCCAGTCTGTGCAGTGTCCAGACCAGTTGTGGAACAGAGGAAGCTTTTTTCTGCTCCTTGTTTGACTTTTGTTTCATAAATTTCTGCAATTCACAGCAATGAGAAAGAAATGGCAAAAAACACACCAGCCTGTCAGGAGCGAGTAGCGCTCCTGCTCCATTACTGCTGCTTTTCTCATTCCAAAATCCTGGTTTTGGCTGTCATACATTCTTCCTGTCTGTCTGTCCACCTGAAAGTTGATTGATGTGGCCAGTCTCTGGGCAGAGACCAAACCTGATTTAAGCCAGCCAAGCCTGCAGTCTCATGCTTCTGATATTGTGTTTGTAACATGTGCTCCAAGCCCCCTGTTTGTCTGTCCTCTGCTAGTTTTGATTCGCTCATTGATGATGATTCGGTTTGGATATCAACAACTCTCTGGACTCTGCCTGCCTTTTGACTACGGATTTAACCCTGACTATTTTGTACCTTGCCTGCCTTGTACCTGAACAGTCATTGAACCACTCTAGTGGTAGCTAGACACTATAGCAGCGCCAGATCTAGACTGTCTGATGTAGGGGTGCAGTAAAAAAATCTCGGGGGGAGGAGGGTCAGAGGATGTGAGGTCAGTAGGGCAGTGTACAGGGGGCCAGCAGGGCAGAGGATAGGATCAGCAGGGTGGAGAAAATGGGTTGTCAGGTCAGCAGTGCAGAGGACAGGAGTCAGTAGGGCATAAGACATTGGTCGGTAGAGAAGAGGACAGGGTCACTGCTGGCAGAGCACTCAGCAGGCCTCCTCCTCCCTTCTCCACACTGCAAACAGCCTGGGTACTCAGATCTCCTCCACCCCACACAGCACATAGCCAAGATCAGATTCTCTTACAGACACAGCATCCATCTGCACAGTATGTAGCTGGCCTTGCACGTATCCCTCCTGAATCCTTCCTCCTTGCACAAATTTTCCCCCCAACCCCCCTCCTTGCACATTTGCCCCCTAATTCCTCCTACTTGCACATATCCCCCCGAATCCTTCTTCCTTGCACAAATCCTCCCCCAACCCCCCTCCTTGCACATATCCCCCCTAATCCCTCCTCCTTGCACATATCCCCCCAATCCCTCCTCCTTGCACAAATCCCCCCCAACCCCCCTCCTTGCACATTTGCCCCCTAATCCCTCCTCTTTGCACATATCCTCCCTAATTCCTCCTCCTTGCACATATCCTCCCTAATTCCTCCTCCTTGCACATATCCTCCCTTATTCCTCCTCCTTGCACATATCCCCCAATCCTTCCTCCTTGCACATGTCCCCCCCCCAACCCTTCCTGCTTGCACATGTCCCTCCAATCCTTCCTCCTTGCACATGTCCCCCCCAACCCTTCCTGCTTGCACATATCCCTCCAATCCTTCCTCCTTGCACGTGTCTCCCCTAATCCCTCCTCCTTGCACATATCTCCCCTAATTCCGCCTTCTTGCACATATCCCCCCAATCCTTCCTCCTGGCACATGTCCCCCCCAATCCTTCCACCTGGCACATGTCCCCCCCAATCCTTCCACCTTGCACATATCACCCCCACCTCCCCAATCCCTCCTCCTTGCACGTATCCCCCCTAATTCCTCCTCAGCCAGGGGAGGCACAACAGATGTCTGATGGGGCGCAGCCCACCCCAGCCCCCCCTAGATCTGGCCATGCACTATAGCATTGTGTATAAGTCCGAGGGGCAACCGAGTACCGGTAGGCCTGCTTGCCTTATGGGAAAGGGTGCAGCTATAGATAAAGAAAGCAGAAGCCAGCCATAGTGTCTGAACACCAGCGTTAGGGGAACGTGACACAGAAATCTCCAAAATTCTGAAAAAAGGGTGTTGCAGTCCTTCTAGTCCCTCCTTAACTGAGACTGGGACCCAGGGCACCATAATTTACCTGGTGAGTGTCCATTTAAAATCATCAGCTTCACAGTCCTGCCTTTCTCATCTTGGCTGACACTCATAACACACTACAGCTGGGACCCATCACACCATCTGTAGCCTGATGGAAGTCTATTCAGAAACATTAGAGCATCATAGCCATGATTGTCCCACTTCAGCTGAAGCTGACCCAGGACACGTTCTCTAGCCTAATTGATGTCCATTCAGGAACATCAGGACATCATAATCCTGATTGTCCCATTTCGGCTGAAGCTGGGACCCAGGACACCATATCTAGCCTGATGAATGTCTATTCAGAAACATCAGCTTCTACTGACTCTGACATACCTGACCAAATGCATACCGGCCTTAACAAAATGTAAAATGGATCAAAGAGGAGCTTTCAGTCAACAAAGTTCCCCTTCCACTGTCTGTGCCAATAAAAAAGGCTAAGGCTGATGGTGAATTAATTGATCCTTATTTACATGTTCCATTTGAAGACTTTTCTGCAGTTGAGGAGATAGATACTCAAATTGAATTAAACAACTATGACTGCATGACCTTGGTGAACTGGTTCTGTTGCACCCACACTATGTTTTCCCTGACCTTTGACTCTACATTGCAGTCAATATTCTTGACAGAACACTCTATTTTACAAAACTAGATAAAGAGCCATAGCTGCAGCATCTTTGATCTTAGCTGGCAAAATGGCTGAGAGTGATCCATTGCAGCTGATTGCAGGATGCCAGAAGACCTTTTCACCATCAATACTGCACACTATGGAGGAATATATTATCAGCAATCTCTTCAGTATGAACCATGCCCTCCAACTGTAAACCACTATATAGGACAATGGATCACCCATAAAAACTGAACAGGCTGCAAATGGTAAATGTTGAGGAGCGGCTAAAACTTGGAAACCCAAAAAGAGCTGCAAAAACTCTGGCTGTAGTGCTGGGACAAGGTCATCTGGATCCCAGTGTGAAAATGTCAAACTGCAGTTCTCCCCCCTTCCCAGTGAACACAATAATAACCCCCAGCATTGGTGCCAGCTTACGCAACAATAATTCCCAGCATTGATATCAGTTTATGCAATAATAATCCCCAGCATGAGTGTCAATTTACTCAATAATATCCTTCAGGATTGCAGTCAGTTTTCGCAATAATAACCCCCAGCACTGCCGCTTGTTTCCGCAACAATATCCCCCCCCCCACACAAATGCCAGTTTCTGCAGTAATAAGCCCTAACATTGGTGCTAGTATACATAATATTAACCCCAACATTGGTGCTAATTTCTGCAATAATAACACCTAGCATTGGTGCCAGTTTTAACAGTAACAACCCCCAGCATTGGTGTCAGTATACACAATAATAACCCCCAGCACTGGTGCATTTTCTGCAGTAATAACCATTTACACACGTCAAGCATTTTTTTCCCAAAAATGCCGGTGATCCTAGACGCACTGGGTGTGTTTTTTTTGTCTGACTCTAAACTCCTCTAAATGCCTGTGTGTGCATGGACACAGAGGCTAACATGTCAAAAGACAAAAACAAAAATTCCAAGCTCACTCACCAGTCAGCCTGCAACAAACCGAATTAGCCTGTCTAACCTATGCAGATATATCCGTAGACTGCAGTGTCACATCACCCCAGTGTAATGCAGTGCAAACGCTATAATTTTGAGAGTCTCAAAAGTTGGAGCACATACTGTATATAGTAATGGATATATTAACGGAAGGTATGCCTGGAGGGAGCCCATCCCTTCTTAAAGGTATAGGGACGCACTTGACACCCAGCGAGAGCACAATGACAGTTTAAGGTATCCAATGCGTTACTGCACTCAATTCAACCAACAAATGGCAACCACCCCAACCTATAACTAGCCTTTGCAGCAAGGAGCACATGGAAATGCAACGCATGTCAAAAAACAAACAAAAATTCTTAGCTTACCTTCAAGCAAGCCTTCAACAAACTGAATTAACCCTGTCTAACAGTTCACATTAAAACAAGAGGTTTAGTTTGCACACATTTACAAATATACGTGTAAGCTGCAGAGGCCACGTGACGGCACCCCAGTCTACTGCAGTCCTACCTCTATAATTTTGAGTCTTCCAGGCATACCTGACCTTTATTTATCTATTACTATATATGTGTTTGTAGACTACATGCAAAGGTATTTAACCGCTTGCCAGCCGCCCAACTGCAGAAATGCTGCTACAGGGCGGCAGGACTGCGAGAAATCACGTATACATATACAGTATATATACACTACAGGTAGGGAATATGTGCACGCTGCCCTACCTGCACCACCATTGGCTTCTAGGCATGTCAATCATCAGAGATTCCCCGCCGGCACCCGGCGATTACCATGCAAAGCTGACAGGGGAGAAACCTGTGTGTAAACAACACAGGTCTCTCTCCTGCCAGCAAAGACATGCTGCTTTGTATTTCTCTGCACACAACACACATAGTAAAACACACAGCACATAGTTAACCCTTTGATTACACAAAAGTTATTCCCTTCCTGCCCAGTGTCATTAGTACAGTGTCAGTGCTTTTTATTAGCACTGATCACTGTATTAGTGTCACTGGGGATGTCAGTGGCAGTTAGTCAGTTCCCCCGAATGTCAGAATGCCCGCTGCAGTCTCGCTATAAGTCGCTGATCGCTGCCATTACTAGTATAATAATAATAAAAATTCCAGTATATATACCGTCATTTGTAGATGCTATAACGTTCACGAAAACCAATTCAATTTTTTTTAGCAAAGACATGTAGCAGAATACATTTTGGCCCAAATACATGATGAAATTTTATTTTGAAAATTTTTTTTATTGGGCATGTTTAATAGCAAAAAGTCAAAAATATTGTTTTTTTTTTTCAAAATTGTCGGTCTTCTTTTGTTATAGCGTACAAAATAAAAACCACACAGGCAATCAAATACGACAGAAAGAAAGCTCTATTTGTGGGGAAAAAGGACATAAATTTAATTCATGTACAGTGTTGCATGACCGCGCAATTGTCAGTTAAAGTAACAGAAACAGCTCCGTATCGCAAAAAATGGCCAGGTCAGGAAGGGGGGGGGGGGGGGTAAATCCCTTGAGGGCAAGTGGTTACAGGCAGAAAAAAAAAAAGCCAGACACCCCTTACAACCATGTTAACAATGTCCAATGTGCATGAGGTGCATGGATATGCAAACCATAACAATATATTGTACTTCTCTTATTTGGTCCCTTCTGGCCTTGTAAAATGTTTTGTCATAGGTTATGGAGAAGAGGTGGGAGTGGAAAATGTATAGTCTTGTCCTAGGGTGACATTGCTGTTCCTCCATAGACACAGTGCAGTGAGTTTTGTCACCGTAGGGCAAAAAGTGTGATATTGGCAGGATCACCAGGGGGGAAAAAAAGGAGGAAAAGCCTGAAAAAGGTAACTATTGCAGCCAACACATCTCGCGACTGGAAAGATGAAATATGTTACATTTGTGGTCTTGGGCATAGATATTGTTTGAGTAAAATAAAAAGGATAATAAATGAACATGAAATAGGGAAAATAAAGGAACATGGGGTTCTTGCAATTTATTTTATTATACAGATTACAAATCCTTTCAAAAAACAAAATCTTGCTTCAGCAACCTTGAACTAAACGCCCACATTCCAGGGAGCACTTTATTCAGATACAATGTATTCTTTGGGCTCTTTCACACAGGTACCCACGCTGATCTGATCGCATGGCCACTGGCGCGTACTGTGAGGAAACATTGCTAATGTGCCAATCTTATTTATTTATTTATTTTTGTTAGAATTTTATTGAAATGTCACAGGTGACATTTCATTAGGTTATATTCACACAGCTGCGTTGTGATGCAGTAGTTTGCATTTTCAGAAAATTGCTGAAAATGACAAGTTTCATCGACTTGATTATTACTGGACTGTTAATGCATACTGCATTATGCATTACTTTTCTGTCCCTTTGTAGCATGTAGGAAACCGTTTAATTAATTAGCCACGCCCACTTTAAGTGGCAGCCCCTCCAGTCTCTTTTCCCTTATCATGCTGTCATTTTTTTTCCAAGTTGACATCTATGATAACCAATTATCCTTGATTTCACTGACGTCAATGATTTGAGGTATATTTTACTCCACATTGGTACCAAAGATGTATTCTACTCCCAGTAGCACCAGTAGTGAGACTTTTTTTTTACTGACACCAGTTTTGTGGCTTAGTTTGCTCTTACTGAAGCCAATGATGTGGCTTCATTTATTACCACTGACACCAACAATGAGGATTATTTTTTCCCACTGACACCAATAATATGGAATTTTTTTTATTCAAATGCCACAAATAATGTGACTTATTTTAATCTCCACTAACACCAATGATGTGGTTTATTTTAAAACACAAATATTTTTTAAAATCAAAATGATTGCTTATTAAAATATGAACTATCTGAAAATATATTTGCTGAGCTTGAAACATAATACTGCGGTACAGGTTTTATTTATTTCAGGTATATATATATATATATAGTGCTGTCAATTTATGCAGTGCTTTACATATATATATTGTACATTCACATCAGTCCCTAACCCTCAAGGGGTGTACAATCTAAGGTCCCTAACTCACATTCATACATACACATACTAGGACCAATTTAGACAGGACCCAATTAACCTACCAACATGTCTTTGGAGTGTAGAGGGAAACCAGGGTATCTGGAGGAAACCCACGCAGGCACAGGGAGAACATACAAACTCCAGTGGTTGGGATTCGAGCCAACGATCTTAGTATTGCCAAGTGGAAGTGCTGCCCATTTAGCCACTGTGCTTTTAAAAGGTTATCCTACAGTCTCACTAGCCATTTTTTGGCATCAAAGGCTAAGATACAAATGTGCTCCCCCCTTCCCCCCAGCTAAAAATGGATTGGACTGGTTCAGGGTTCAAAAATAACAGCTGCGTGGTTATACAAAAAACAGTTTACATATAAATGAAAAAAAAATACAGAAAAAAAGAGGTTACAACTTTGCTTCAGCCTTCATATAACACTCATTTAATCATTTGAACTGAAATAAATTAATATTAATTGATAATAATGTGTACATCAAAGCTTGGACCAGGATGCAGGAATGCATTCATTTTTCTTTATGGTAATAAAATCTACTGTGCTACAGTATATCATCATTGTTCATATAACTAGGCATACAAATGCTATTAGGAGACGGTATATTTTATATGTAGCACCTTCCTGCTATAAGTGCTAGGATGTACATAGTTAGATAAGTGTAGTTTACTCTTTTGCCTAACAGTAGGTAAATTTATCCTTGGCATTCTGCTTAAAAAAGTGCTGCGATCTGTTAGTCAGAACTTCTTGTGATTCTCTGGTGCTGCTGAGTTTGCTTTGAGCTCCTCCTGCCTTCTAGAAGCCACTACAGCTTTCCAGAACATAGGCAGGAACTAGGCAAATGAACAGCATGAATATGAATACAGTTCTAATACAGCCTATTACAGGGGAAGATGGCCCCATTGCATGCTGGAAGCTGGTATTTATATTCTAGGAGCACATGGGCTAAATGTCCTACCTGGAATGGATTGCACAAAGTCAGGGTCATGGCAGGCCTGCCTCCCCTGGCACTTGCTGCCAAGAAGTCTCAAGTGGGTAACCTGAAGGCCTGAAACTGGAACTGACGAGTGGTCCTGGTTTTCCTAAATGCTGACTGAGGGGGAGTCCACTGAGGATCCATTGGGTATCACTGAGAGAGGCTGTCGGTTGTTCTACAAGAGCCTGCGAGTTGAGACATTGTGAGATCTCAGGAACCTGCTGCTGTTAACTTCCTCTGCTGTCCTCTAGTAAATTAAGGGCACAGCTACAGGGATCATAGGTTACTGATCCGAAGAGCTCTGTCTACCTGCCTCTTATTGCAAGGGACTTTACTCAAGTTTCTTTACTACCACACTACCATTACAGGAGAAGTCCCAGCATAAGCTTCAGCTTCATCTTAGAACAGCTAGTGTCCTTAAGTTATGAATAGTTTTGTTTTGGAGTATCCTACTGCAATCCACTAACCCATCCAAGTTCCTCCAAAACAAAACTACAAAACAACACCCCTAGACTGGTCTTTGACTCCACAAACTAAGAGTGTATGCACCAGGTTGGGGAAAATACCTTGTGCCTGGTTGTCAGCTTAGTAATGGGGAAACCTCGGGCAATACTCAAGCAACTCCTATGTGGGTAGTGCTACATATAATAATAAATCTGTAACATTGGTTTACTTACTCCATGGCCTCACGAAGTGCCTTAGCCTCCAGATTTAGTTTTGCAACAAATTTTCCTTTTCCCAAGAACAAGTTGTTAGATCCATACCTAACCCTCACCTTGGAGGACCAGAGTTCCCTGCAATGGCTCTACTGATAGGTATGCTACTGGCTGTGCTGTATATCTTGCAGAAGCATTTGTCCCTGCAAGCCAAATCACTACATCAAAATAGGGATACCTTTGGGTGATGGGGCAATTATATCCTAGTGGGGCTATAAATGTCATTAATTACCTCTTTGACGCTGTAGTAACTCTGTTCCCACAAGATGTTCTCAGTGTTCCAGACCTGATGATGCCTTGCCCCTGTCCAAAGAAAGAGCCGAAGAATCTGTGGCAAGACTTGAAAATTGCTGTTCACAGGCATCCCCAAAAAGATTTGCAGCTGGAATTTCAGTGAAAGATCGTCCTGCAAAGTATTTACTCGGGGGGGGCTGAATAAAAATGAACGGCACACTTTTCAGATATTTATTCGTAAAAATTTTGGAAACCATGTATAATTTTCCTTCCACTTCACAATTAGGTGCCACTTTGTGTTGGTCTATCTCATAAAATCCCAATAAAATACATTTACATTTTTGGTTGTAACATGACAAAATGTGCAACATTTCAAGGGGTATGAATACTTTTTCAAGGCACTGTAAGTACCTGTAATAATTAAAGAAAAAAAATGTTGTTGCTGTGGCGGTATTTTGTTGCAGAGGATCTATTGTTGATGGGGGGTTGTTGCATAGAGGGATCTACTGTTCAGGGGGGAATCTATTGTTCCTTGCTGCTGCTCTATTGTTTCTGATGGGGTTCCATTGTTCCTGGAGTGGATCTGTTGCTCTAGGGTTATTTTGTTGCAGAGGGACTATTGTTGTTGGCTGCAGGGGAACAATTTACTATATATCTTGTTATCACTAACAAATTCTATTCAAGTTACTTAGCATCACAAAATGATTCTTGGTTCTGTATTCTCTTAAAAGGGAGGTACTGTGGGGTGGGTATAGGGCAAAAACAAAGGGCGGTGCTCAGAGGTGAGTCGGGTGCAGAGACAAGGGGCGACTGAGAAGGGGGGAGTACCTGCACCTATTTTCTGAGAAAATAATCCCTGTATATTAATGATTACAGAGCTGCATTCATTTGTCTCTGCCTAGATATCACCTTCAGGTTAGGAAGTATACATTCCGATTCATTCAAGCAGAGCAAGAACAGTAGTATTAGTAATTTTGTGTCTGTTTTAGTCTTCGTGTCCAGGCTGTTTGGGCTTCCTCTATGGAAATCATATATCAGCTGCATTTATATATGGGTGAGATAAGCTATTTCATTTTCAGAAGTGTTCTCCTGGCAATGGAACGCTAAAAACACAGCTGTAGATTTGCCTGAGCTTTCATTATCCCAAGAACTCAGCAATTAAAAGAAAAACAAGCCAATTAAAGCTGTAATTTGCTCTAAGAACTTGATTTGACAATTGTCCTCTCTGCTGTCCTCAAGGAAAGTTGGGGAAAAGAACATGAAAACGTAAATCTGCAACTGCTGATGGCACACATCCTCTCTCTCCAAAAAGCACTTTAAGTCATATTTTTCCCTGCAGACAGAGGGGAACGAGGACTGTGTACTAAATACACAAATATATATTTAAACAAGGAAAGAGTTTGGCACGTAATGCTGTATAAAACAAGTTGTGATAATGACAGTTGAGAAAATACGGTCATTGACCCAAGAAGACTAGAGGCTCTGTTGGGGCAATGCTCATAAAGTCTTTGGTCGGGGGTGGGGGGGGGGAAATGCCCTCCAGACCTCTCTGGTTTTCTTTTTTTAACTTCTTTATTTAAGAGAAAAATTACAAGGAAGGAGTTTCAGACGTATTTCTGTATAAACAAGTTGTGATAATGACAGTGGAGAAAATATGTCCATTGACCCAAGAAGACTGGAGGCTTTATTGGGGCAGTGCTCATAATGTCTTTGGTCGTGGAGGGGAAAATGCCCTCTAGGCCTCTCTGGTTTTTTTTCTAATCTTTGTTTATGAGAAAAACTGCAAAGAAGGAGTTTGGGATGTGTTGCTGTATAAACACATGGCAGTGCAGAAAAATCTGATTGACCCAAGAAGACTTGAGGGGATTGGCGTAGTGCTGATGATGTCTTTAGTCAGTAAGTTGGAAAATGCCCTCCAGTCCTCTCTGTATGTAACAGCAGTAACCACAATAAAACAGATTTTTACATTCTGTGGGAAGATTTGTGTTCAAGAGGAAAAGGAAAGGCTAGGTGGGCTAGCACAAAAGGTAAAGAGACCAAAGAAGCAAGACAAAAAAAGAAGAGTGAACTCGCAAAAGGCTTTTAGGCTCCATATTTGGTGCAGGCCAAGCCCCATTTGTGATGCTTGGTTGGCCAGTAGAGATAGATATTTCTGGGAGTTTTTGGAATTCAGTTCAGTAAAACATCTCTTGTTCCTGGCAGTAAAGCTGGCCAGACATGTAACAGTTTTCCAACAATTTCAACTGCTTTCAAATGAGCTGGAGTCCGAGTGTCAAGGTCCTACCTCTTCCCAGAAGTTATGTTACTCCATGTGCTGGCAACCATCTTGGATTTCTGCAGAGCATGGTAGGAATCTTTTATGCCTTCAGGTCTCTGAGGTCCATCCCCCAGAGGGGTGTGGCTGATTACATATAAGCCTGTGGTCCGCACATGCTCTTTGCACTTGTGCCTTGTGCCTTGGTGTTGCTACAGCTCTGTTCTGACTCTCGTGACTCTCCTGGAATCTGACTCGGCTTGTGACTTGACCATTCTTTGTGTTCTCCTTTGATCTGACCCTCCGTTGCTGAACCCGGCCCATGACCTGTGATTCTCGTCTGCTGTCCTGTACCGTTTTGTCCCGTTGTTGTCGACCCGGCCTGCCCGACTACTCTATTGTCCTTTCCACCAGCTACATGCCATTGGCGGCGGCCATTACCGCAACTGGGGTGTCTCGGGGGCCGCGACCTGGTTCCTGGCTGCGTCAAGTCCATCCCCACCATCAGGGGACCTGGTGAAGGGCAGCCTGGGACTTAGACTCCGCGCCCTGAGGGACTTCGGTCTGTGGGTGGTGGTTGTTGTTGTCAGCCAGTGCGTTACATTGTTATTAGCCTGTTCGTTTCTCAGCTCCTGCCCTGACACCGAGTTATTTAAAGTGAAGATTAGTGGTTGTGACAGTGGTGACAGTGGTGCTCCTACATTGTTTCCGCTGTGATTTAACACACATTGCACACATGCACATGCCACCACTGCACCTGTCCTCCAAACTTCCATCCCTGCCGCACCAATCCACTGTGGCTCCCTTGCAGCTTCTGGCTTCTCCTCACCTCTGCTCCCACCGGCTTTGGGTGCTGCAGGGTAGCTACAAGGGGATTTAACTCTGGAAATAGATCCCCCTGCTGCCCTGACCCCCCCCCACTGCTCCCCCAGTCACGGATCCCATGGTACCTTCTTTCTGCAGTGCTGTTGGCTTGCTTCCCCTCCTCTTGCCAGCTGCAGCTGCTGCTGGGGCAGGGGAGGATGGATGTGGGGGACTGGTAAACATAGTTTATCAGCCTCTTCCTCAATAAACACAGTGAGTGAATGGTACTGATTGCTTCTTTGTTCATTCATCACTTAAGCATAGTAAACTGTGTTCACTATGCTTCAGTTTGTGAATGAACAGAAAGCCTCTGCACAGAGACTTTTATGCATTCATCTACAGTGCAGCTGAGGCTGGAGAGAAAGGGAATGAGGACTATATTATTTATATTTCAGGTACTTATATAGCACTGTCCGTTTATGCAGCACTTTACATATATATTGTACATTCACATCAGTTCTTAACCCTCAAGGGGTATACAATCTAAGGTCCCTAACTTACATTCATACATACACATACTAGGGCCATTTTAGACAGGAGCCAATTCACCTACCAGCATGTCTTTGGAGTGTGGGAGGAAACCAGAGTACCTGGAGGAAACCCACACAGGCCCAGGGAGAACATGCAAACTCCAGGCAGGTGGTGCTGTGGTTGGGATTTGAACTGATGATGCTACTACTGCCAGGTGGAAGTGCTAACCATTTAGCCACTGTATGTCCCCAGTCCCTTTTTCTGTGTCAAAAAAGAGACATCAGGGGTCTGTTTACACCCCTGTTGTTTCACCAAATCCCCCCCCCCCACACACACACACAAATGTAAAGCTCAACTACTACTGACATATGCTATATGTCAGTGGCAGTAAAAGGGTTAAGGTATCCCTAAGCATGTTATTGATATGATTTTGTCTTTTTTAATGTTACCTTTTATGGTAAGTAAGTCCAGCTAAACAGTATTTAAACATTTTTTTTTTTGCATTGATGTTCCCTATGGCAGTGCCCAGCTGCCCATGCATTTTCTTAACAATAGATATTTTCAGCAATAGCTTAGAAATTGGCCTTGAAAATGGTTTGCTCATCACTAGTGGACTTTATTGCTGCAGCCCTTGGGTGCAGTAAGGGACATATTTATAAAGTGGTGAATGTAACCTTCACCAAACCTTCAATGGTGGTGAATTAATCACTGTCATTGAAAACACAGCACTGGGAAGATTCACCTGCACTGATTTTTTGTTGAATAACAAGTGAACTGCTTTCCAAGTATGTCTATAAGATTGGCATCTATTCTTGGCACAAAAAAAAACCAAAAGGAGAAAAAAACCTGGCTTGGGTATAGCCTATTTGAATGGCGCACCTACTTTCTTGCCTCTGCTTAATTATTTTTCACATGGGTATCTGCTTTGTTTGTGGATGCACTCTCTACCTTGATACACTATGTACCCCATACTCATTCCTGGCCAGTCAGGCTGCATGCTCAAATAAGAGTCTAGTATTGTTTTTAACCACTTCAAGTCCGGACACCTTTACCCCCTTCCTGTCCAGGCCAATTTTCAGCTTTCAGCGCTATCACACTTTGAATGACAATTGCGCGGTCATGCAACACTGTACCCATATGAATTTTTTAGCATTTTTTTGAGACAGATAAAGCTTTATTTTAGAGGTATTCATTCACCCCTGGGATTTTTATTTTTTTTGCTATTTAAATGAAAAAGTCCAAAAATTTTGAAAAAAAGTGTTTTTCTTATAAAATTTTGCAAATAAATAATACTTCATCATAAATCTTGGCCAAAATTTATTCATTTACCTTTTCAGTAAAAAAAAAATAACACAAATTAGTTTATAACCAAAAATGATAAATTTTTTAAAAAATTTGTTTTACATTTTTTTTTATTTTTTTATACTATTATTTGTTTTTTGTTTTTTTTTTACATACTGTCACCCTAGCAGTACAGTGTCACCATGGTGACACTGTACTACTTGTGGGGAATGATGATTTTTTTTTTTTTTTTTTACACTGATTGCTTTTACACCCATATAGGATGTAAAAGCAATCGTTTCTCCTTCTCTCTGGCTGCATTCTTACAGCCATTGAGAACTACTGAGTGAGCTGTGATTGTCACATGGTACAAGGCTGTTGTGAATAGCCTTGTACCATGTGACCTCTGTGATCATTCACAGATTTCACACATAGTAAGCAATGATATCACAAATGACATCTTGCTTACTACTCTGCATATGATCACTGATTGGCCAATCAGTGATCACAGGATTGGGACCTCACACAGAGGTCCCGTCCGTCGATCGGTGTTCCACTGTGTCCGGAGGACATAGCAGGCACCAGATCGCGGTGCTGCGCGCTCCCAGGGAGCGCGCACAACTAGAAAATGCGGGTGCCGTTTATGAACAGCAACCCGTCCCTAGAGTGACACCATCCTGCCGTTTAAAAACAGTAGGTGGACGGCAAGTGGTTAAGGGGGGCCCCAAAATTTTTTTTTTAATTTTGGTGTTGGGTCCACCTTAAAATCCAGACCCAAAGGGGTTTATTTACTAAAGCTGGAGAGTCCAAAATCAGACTCCCTTCTGCATAGAAACCAATCAGCTTCTAACCTCAGCTTGTTCAATGAAGCTTTGGCAATGAAACCTGGAAGCGGATTGGTTTCTATGCAGAAGGGAGTCTGATTTTGGAATCTCCAGCTTTAGTAAATAAACCCCAAAGGGTCAGATAAGCCATAGTTGTTAAGGACACTGCGGCTGCCTGCTCCTTAACAACCATCTATTCTTCACAATGAATTTGTATTGGAAAATACTGAATCCTTTTGATACAAATGAATATATGAAACGGATGCTGAAGATATGAAATGAATCCCAAAAATGAATCTGTTCAACATGAAACAAAATTCTTCAATTAACAAATGAAATGAAACAAAAATTCTGACCGTGCACATATATACTCATTGGTCTAGGGCACTGGGAAAAAAGCTGTTTTACTTACATGATAACCTACTTCACTGGCAGCCTGTTCTCTTCTCCCCTCCGCTTCGGCTGGTGGACTGTCCCTCAGGGTCCTCATGCACAATGCAGGGCTATGGCATTAGTCTTACAGCCTGAAGGGAGCTTGCAGAAGTGAGATCAGCTAAGAGAAAGTGCTTTTTTGGTGCCCCAGACATAAACAAGCACTTAACTCTTGTAGGATCAGTCCTACTGCAAGGGAGATTTATTCTTCCCCGGAGTTCAGCTTTTAAAGATTTTTGGGTGTACATATTTGTGAAAACAGGGAGGGCAAATAAGAGGATATACCCCAGCACTGCTAGTGAGGCTTATCCAAATGTCCTCTTATAGGTACTTCTAAGCCAGCTGACCTTAGTTCATGGTCCAGGCAGTGCATTATGGTTACAGAGAATTCAGTCTGATGCATTCCAACATTATTTCACCAAGACCACGAATTTCAAACTAGGTAGTGGTGGGATTCTATTTTATCACCATTTTGGCACTATTTATGGATAATAAGGATTGTCACTTATAAGTCACCGATTTATGGTGTACTTAGGTTACACCTTAGATATACAGTTGCAAGAAAAAGTATGTGAACCCCTTGGGATTATGTGGAGTTTATCAAGACATTTTGCAGGAAAACACACGACCATCTGTCTGCCAACTGAAGCTCCACAGAGGATGGGTGATGCAACAGGACAATGACCCAAAGCATACAAGTAATTCAACAAAACAATGGCTGCAACAGCATAGAATACGCCTTCTGGAGTGGCCCAATCCTGACCTCAACCCGATTGAAATGCTGTGGCATGACCTTAAGAGAGAGATTCACACCAGACATCCCAAGAATATTGCTACACAGAAACAGTTTTGTGAAGAAGAGTGGTCCAAAATGACTCCAAATCGTTGTGCAGGTCTGATCTGCAACTACAGGAAATGTTTGGTTGAGGTTATTGCTGTTGAAGGAGGGACAACCAGTTATTAAGTCCAAAGGTTCACATACTTTTTCCTCCCTGCACTGTGAATGTTTACATGTTATGTGCAATTAAACCATAGCAACATCTAATGTTTGTGTAGTATTATGTTCAGCAGACTGTGTTCTTCTATTGTTGTGACTTAGATGACGTTCAGAGCACATTTTATGCCCAATTCATGCAAAACTCCACGTAATCCCAAGGGGTTCACATACTTTTTCTTGCAACTGTATTTTGGGGGTTTCACAATTATATATAATTTTGTATTTTCATGTGCATTCTATTCTATATATCTTGATATTCATTAATCACCTATTTATGGTGCACTTAGGTTACACCCTAGATTTAGTACTTTGGGGGTTCCACTGTTATATATGATTTTATGTACATTCTATTCTATATATATATTGGGATTTATATGCTCTTTCTATGAAGCTTTCTGTGAAGTTTTCTGTTTATTTTGATTCAAGGGATAAGCGCAGCACCAAATTATTATATTTAACTATTGTCCATTGTGGTATGTGGTAGGGTGTTAGCGGCTATATTTAGAGATTGACATTCTGAGCGCGGGAGGACTATATAGATGTACTATGGTAGCGGAAAGCCCAAACCTCATTCTTACTCAATAGCAATTCTGTTTAGTTAGCTGATGCAGGGTCCTGAAATGATGGTTATGTAGCCAAGTGCTATGTGACATTACGCAGGCAGTCATTGACTCCATTTACTATATGGTCAGCAGCAGGAAAGGCTGTCCATACATGATTCATTTTTTTTTTCGTTCAACCAGCCAACCAACAAATGAAAAAAAAAAAAGCCGATTTCTCCATTCACACATTCAAGGTGGATGGGGGGATCTTTCCTGCTGTGGTATTGTATTCTGGCAGAGGGGAGCCTTCCCCTACAATGATCAGTGTTGCCAGCTATAGCCGCAAGTCAAAAAATGGATCGACTTGTGGACAACCAGCCTACCCATACATGGATCTATATTCAGCCAGTCCTTGCTGAACTGGATGAACTTCGATCCATGTGTGGCCAGCTTACGTAATTTCAGAGTCCTTGAATATAAGGTGTTTTATCCATCAGGTTTTTTTTTCAAATATTTGTATAGCACCCACATAGTACACAGCACATTACAGTGTATATAGACCCATTTTCATCAGTCCTTGTACACCAAGGAGCTTGCAATCTAACATCTTTACAACACTCATACACAAGGGAAAGCAATTTTCTTAGATTGTCTTAGACAATAAAGCTTCTGAAGGAAAACCACCCAAACACAGAGAACTTACAAACTCCATGCAGACATTGTGTCTGGCAGAATCCAATACCAGAACTGAAAGGCAAGCATGCTAAACAATGAGCCACCATAAAGACACATTATAAAACCCGTTTTATAAAAAAATGTAAAATTTGTTTTTGTATGAATAGTGTGCCTGAGGTTTTTCTTGTCAAAATGTGCGTTGGGTACTTGAATGGAATGGTAAGCATTATAACACATCCACTGCCACCCATAAAATGTCATGGAATGCCACAGTGAATTAAAATTTTGGGGTACTATATAAAACCACAGCATGTGTGCCATGCAAGTATCATGCTAGAATTCTGCAGGAGGCCGATGATGGAGGAACCTCAGGAAACATCCTACATGAAGTAATCAAACTGTCAAATAAATTAACTGTCATATAGATGATTATTTATAAGGGTCAAAGGCAAGAGCAGCACACTGAGAAATAATTGAATTGAGGAATTATATTTCCTGGCAATCTATTAATGCTGAGATAAGGTATTTTGGAGCAGATGGATTGGATAAAGTTCATGCTGACAGGAAGTAGTAATGTCTTCATTTATAGGTAATATAATGCAGTATAGTATATTGTACCTGCTGATAGTAGGGGCACTGTAAAATGGGGCAGGGGGTCAAGACACATTTATGAATGGGAGCATGGTCTAAAGCTAAAAAGACTATGCTTGGCACCATCAATGGAAGGAAACATTTGTTCATTGATTCAAAACTTGCAGATAAGATCAGGTGAAGGAAGACATTGGACTCTGTGGAATGTTTTTCAGGTAAAACTATTTTATGACCTATAAATACTCATGTTCGGGCTTCTGTCGTTATATTGTATCATGGTGTAAACTCTCCTATTTGTCTGATACAATATAGTCCTAAAATCTGCAACAAGGTCATGTCAAGTCAACTACTCCAATGCTTGGTTTGGATAACAGTTCAGTGCATGTATCCTGGCATGTCCAAAATGTCATTTACAAGGCACATTGTAGGTTCTACTTGATTATCTGACATCAAGACTCCCAACTAGAGATGAGCGAATTATTCAAAAATTCGATTCGGCTGATTCGGCGAATTCGTGGAATAAATTCGATTCGAGTCGAATATATTCGCAGCGAATTTAACTATAAAAAGGGTGTTTCTAGGCTTCAGAGAGCCTTTATATTAGTGCAGAACACTGTACCTTTAATTTAAATGCCCTTGGAGTCTGCTGGGGAAGAGAAATAATACTGTCAGTCAGTATGACATGCAGATGAGTGCCGTCGATCTTAGAATCACCGCACACTTCACTCATTTGGGCAGTCACGGGGCCAAAACCAGAGTGTGGAGCCACAGTGTGGCGGTGGAGGCAGCAGCAATGGGAGGCCATACAGCACCCTATGAAAAAATGGAACCCACCAGCAGTGTGAGGAGACCTGAAAGTGGCACATGGCAGAGTGTGGCGATAGAGACAGCAGCAATGGGAGGCCGTACAGGGACCCATGACACACTCTGGACCTGGCAGCAGCATGAGGAGGCGGTACAGGGGCCCATGACAGATTACGAGCCTGGCAGCAGCATGAGGAGTCGGTACGGGGGCCCATGGCAGATTACGGGCCTGGCAGCAGCAATGGGAGGCCATACAGCACCCTATGACAAAATGGAACCCACCAGCAGTGTGAGGAGACCTGAAAGTGGCACATGGCAGAGTGTGGCGATGGAGACAGCAGCAATGGGAGGCCGTACAGGGACCCATGACACACTCTGGACCTGGCAGCAGCATGAGGAGGCGGAACAGGGGCCCATGACAGATTACGGGCCTGGCAGCAGCATGAGGAGTCGGTACGGGGGCCCATGGCAGATTACGGGCCTGGCAGCAGCAATGGGAGGCCCGTAATCTGCCAGCACCCTATGACAAAATGGAACCCACCAGCAGTGTGAGGAGACCTGAAAGTGGCACATGGCAGAGTGTGGCGATGGAGACAGCAGCAATGGGAGGCCGTACAGGGACCCATGACACACTCTGGACCTGGCAGCAGCATGAGGAGGCGGTACAGGGGCCCATGACAGATTATGGGCCTGGCAGCAGCATGAGGAGTCGGTACGGGGGCCCATGGCAGATTACGGGCCTGGCAGCAGCAATGGGAGGCCCGTAATCTGCCAGCACCCTATGACAAAATGGAACCCACCAGCAGTGTGAGGAGACCTGAAAGTGGCACATGGCAGAGTGTGGCGATGGAGACAGCAGCAATGGGAGGCCGTACAGGGACCCATGACACACTCTGGACCTGGCAGCAGCATGAGGAGGCGGTACAGGGGCCCATGACAGATTACGGGCCTGGCAGCAGCATGAGGAGTCAGTACGGGGGCCCATGGCAGATTATGGGCCTGGCAGCAGCAATGGGAGGCCCGTAATCTGCCAGCACCCTATGACAAAATGGAACCCACCAGCAGTGTGAGGAGACCTGAAAGTGGCACATGGCAGAGTGTGGCGATGGAGACAGCAGCAATGGGAGGCCGTACAGGGACCCATGACACACTCTGGACCTGGCAGCAGCATGAGGAGGCGGTACAGGGGCCCATGACAGATTACGGGCCTGGCAGCAGCATGAGGAGTCGGTACGGGGGCCCATGGCAGATTACGGGCCTGGCAGCAGGAATGGGAGGCCGTACAGGGACCCATGACACACTCTGGACCTGGCAGCAGCATGAGGAGGCGGTACAGGGGCCCATGACAGATTACGGGCCTGGCAGCAGCATGAGGAGTCGGTACGGGGGCCCATGGCAGATTACGGGCCTGGCAGCAGCAATGGGAGGCCCGTAATCTGCCAGCACCCTATGACAAAATGGAACCCACCAGCAGTGTGAGGAGACCTGAAAGTGGCACATGGCAGAGTGTGGCGATGGAGACAGCAGCAATGGGAGGCCGTACAGGGACCCATGACACACTCTGGACCTGGCAGCAGCATGAGGAGGCGGTACAGGGGCCCATGACAGATTACGGGCCTGGCAGCAGCATGAGGAGTCGGTACGGGGGCCCATGGCAGATTACGGGCCTGGCAGCAGCAATGGGAGGCCCGTAATCTGCCAGCACCCTATGACAAAATTGAACCCACCAGCAGTGTGAGGAGACCTGAAAGTGGCACATGGCAGAGTGTGGCGATGGAGACAGCAGCAATGGGAGGCCGTACAGGGACCCATGACACACTCTGGACCTGGCAGCAGCATGAGGAGGCGGTACAGGGGCCCATGACAGATTACGGGCCTGGCAGCAGCATGAGGAGTCGGTACGGGGGCCCATGGCAGATTACGGGCCTGGCAGCAGCAATGGGAGGCCCGTAATCTGCCAGCACCCTATGACAAAATTGAACCCACCAGCAGTGTGAGGAGACCTGAAAGTGGCACATGGCAGAGTGTGGCGATGGAGACAGCAGCAATGGGAGGCCGTACAGGGACCCATGACACACTCTGGACCTGGCAGCAGCATGAGGAGGCGGTACAGGGGCCCATGACAGATTACGGGCCTGGCAGCAGCATGAGGAGTCGGTACGGGGGCCCATGGCAGATTACGGGCCTGGCAGCAGCAATGGGAGGCCCGTAATCTGCCAGCACCCTATGACAAAATGGAACCCACCAGCAGTGTGAGGAGACCTGAAAGTGGCACATGGCAGAGTGTGGCGATGGAGACAGCAGCAATGGGAGGCCGTACAGGGACCCATGACACACTCTGGACCTGGCAGCAGCATGAGGAGGCGGTACAGGGGCCCATGACAGATTACGGGCCTGGCAGCAGCATGAGGAGTCGGTACGGGGGCCCATGGCAGATTACGGGCCTGGCAGCAGGAATGGGAGGCCGTACAGGGACCCATGACACACTCTGGACCTGGCAGCAGCATGAGGAGGCGGTACAGGGGCCCATGACAGATTACGGGCCTGGCAGCAGCATGAGGAGTCGGTACGGGGGCCCATGGCAGATTACGGGCCTGGCAGCAGCAATGGGAGGCCCGTAATCTGCCAGCACCCTATGACAAAATGGAACCCACCAGCAGTGTGAGGAGACCTGAAAGTGGCACATGGCAGAGTGTGGCGATGGAGACAGCAGCAATGGGAGGCCGTACAGGGACCCATGACACACTCTGGACCTGGCAGCAGCAAGAGGAGGCGGTACAGGGGCCCATGGCAGAGTGGCGAAGCGTAAGCAGCTTAAATTGAAGGCCATACAGAGGCCTATGTTAAAAATAATAACATGTTTGGGGCATGATTCATGGCGGATTTAATCAGTTGTGTCAGGAACTGGTGGTTTGAAATCCAGACTAATCCACGCCTGATTCATTTTCACAAACGTGAGTCTCTCCACACTTTGGGTGGACAGTCGTGTCCTCCGCGGAGTTACAATACCTCCTGCCGCACTAAACACGCGCTCCGATGCCACGCTACTGGCCGGGCATGACAGCCTTTCAAGGGCAAATTCAGCTAGTTGGGGCCAAAGGTCAAGTTTCGTTGCCCAGTAGTCAAGGGGATTGTCTACCTCGGTTGGCAGGGTGCTGTCCAAGTACGCCCAAGCCTGTTGTTTGAGGTCCTGCTCCAGGTCCACCTGATGCTGCTGCTGCTGCTGCGGCTGGTTAGTAGTTTCCTCACTGCGCTGGTGAAGAAAGCTACTCATCATCGACTGCAGACTGAGGCAGCCGCTGCTGGTGGAGCTGCCACTGCTCCTATCACCCCACCCCTCCCCTGCTGCCATGGCAGCGGAACGCGAGCGCACAGGGCCCACAGTGTCTGAGGATGGACGTTGGCGCAGAAAGGCAGAGACCAACTGACTACATAGGTGGTTTTTATAGTACGTTATTTTGGCCTCCCTCTCAGCAGGTGTGAAAAAGGCCACCATTTTTGAACGGTAGCGAGGGTCCAACAAGGTGGACAGCCAAAAGTCATCCCTCTGTCTGATGGTTATTATTCGGCTGTCACTACGCAAGCAACCGAGCATGCTATGGGCCATTTGTGCCAAGGAATGCGAGGGACTCCCTGCCTCCATCTCCACAGCATACTGCCACGGTGCGTCTGGGTCCTCTGTCTCCTCCTCCTCCTCTACCAGATGCTCCTGCTCCTCCACTCCTGTCCGCTGAGTGGAAAAACCACCCATTTCACTCAATAATTCCTGAGCACCAATGTCCTCCTCTACCTCCTCCTCTTCTTCCTGTCCTGCCCCCACAGGGGTCATGTGGCGTTGAGATCTGTTCGCCACGTCTACAGCACCCTGACCAGCCATTGTTAACAGCATTTGTTCCAGGACGTGCAACAGAGGAATGACGTCGTTCATCCCATAGTCCTGCCGACTCACGAATAGCGTGGCCTCCTCAAAGGGCCTGAGCAAGCGGCAGGTGTCACGCATGAGCTGCCAATGGCTGACATCTAAGTTACACAGGGGAGTACCTTTATCCGCTTGTAACATCAGGAAATCGGTGATGGCCTTTCGCTGTTCGTAAAGGCAGTCTAACATATGTAGGGTTGAATTCCACCTTGTTGCAACGTCGCAGATCAGGCGATGCTGTGGAATTCCGTTCTGCCGCTGCAGCTCAAGGAGGGTGTGCTTTGCGGTGTAGGAATGGCTGAAATGCATGCAAAGTTTACGTGACATTTTAAGGATGTCTTGCAGTGGGATGGTGGATTTTAGGAACCGCTTGACAACCAGATTGAACACGTGAGCCATGCATGGCGCATGGCACAACCTTCCTTGACGCAGAGCAGACACCATGTTCTTTCCGTTGTCGGTCAACATGGTTCCGATTTTCAGTTTGCGCGGAGACAGCCATCTGTCGATTTCTCTGTTCATTACACTCAGAAGTTCCTCCCCTGTGTGACTACGTTCGCCAAGGCATACCAGGTGCAACACAGCGTGACACCGTTGCGCCCTGCACATGTGATATGCCGGTCGGGTAATGGGACTTGGAACGGGGGTGGCGGCTGAGGACACGGCGGAAGAAGAGGTGGTAGAGGCGGACATCTTTGCTGGACCAAGGACGTGCAAACGTGGAGGCAAAAGCGGCGTGACCTGTCCAAGTTGCTGGTGCGGCTGTGCCGGCACCACGTTCACCCAGTGGGCCGTAAATGACATGTACTGTCCCTGACCGTAGTTACAGCTCCACACGTCGGCGCTGCCGTGCACTTTGGCAGAGACCGACATGCTCAAAGACTGGCCCACCATCTCTTCTACATGTGAATGCAGGGCTGGCACTGCCTTTTTGGCGAAGAAATGCCGGCTTGGCACTCTCCACCGCGGCGTGGCACAAGCCATCATTTCTCAGAAAGGTGCTGAGTCCACCACTTGGAAAGGGAGGGACTGCAGCACCAGCAACTTGGACAGGAGGACGTTCAGCTTCTGCACCGTCGGGTGCGTGCTCGCAAACTGTTGTCTCTTGGAAACGGATTCCAAGAAAGACTGCTGACGGAATCCGTGAAGAGGAGTAGCAGGAGAAGGAGCATCTGAACGAGCGGAAGATGCCAACGAGCGACAACTCCCCTCAGCAGAGGTGTTGGAGCCTTGACTGGCTGATAGAGGGCAATTGACGTCGGGTGACGGAGCAAGTAACGGAGCGGTTGATGGAGCGGGGGCTGGGGCAGGCAGAACCGCCGTATCTTTATCACGGTTTTTCCAGGCCACCGAATGGTGACGCTGCATATGCTGACGCAACGCTGTAGTCCCAACATGGGCCCCCTGGCCACGCTTGACTTTCTGGCCACATAGTCGACATACGGCTACGTTTACTTCCTCGGGCGGCTTGACAAAAAATTGCCACACCGCCGAGTAGGAAACTTTGCCCCCGCTACTCCTCACTGGCTGACTGCTACTTCCTCCGTGCACACCGGCACCACTACTGGCCGTGGTGGTAGGCTGCAGTGGAGCTGGTGCTCTACTCCGTGGCCGTTTGCCTCCACTGACACTGCTGCAACCCTGCTGCCTCCTGGGCAACCCACCGACTGTTTTGCTCGCTGCCAAGCTGGCACCCTCTTCTCCTGATGATGCGGAAGCAATAGCCTGATGACGACGAGGCTGCCAAGTGCGATCAGCCTCATCATCATCAATTAGGGTCTCCGCCTCACTACTAGCCCCCTCGGCTGCGTGTGGGTCAGGAGACAGACCTGTCTCTAGACCGGCTACCGAGCCACTCTCCTCGCCAGTACTTCTTCGCCTGGCTGCTGAAGAGGCGGATGTCTCCCCCCGTTCCTGACCGCCCTCTGTTAGCTCTTCCTCACTGTACAGTGGGGCTGAGCCCACAGCATGCGATACTTCGCTTGGTGAGGGAACACCAAAGGACAGGGGCAGGTAGAGGACACGTGATTTCAGTGGGCTTGCTCCCGGGCCATGCCAACTAACGTTTGTGTCTGATGTACCCACAGACCGTTGGCTGTAGGTGTCAGAGGTGACCTGGGAAGAGGAAGACGACCGAGCCAACCAATCGATGACGGCAGGGTTGTCGGTGGAGACACGACCGCTGGATGACACCGGGAGCACTGGCCTCTGGCTGCGACTAGTGCTGCCTCGACCCCTTCCTCTGCTGCCACGTCTGCTCGCTCCTGAAACATTGCCTCCTCTGCGTGTTGTCTGACATACTCTTTAATTCAACGATTCTGTGTCCCTGAGTAACGATTCTGTGTCCCTGAGTAACGATTCTGTGTCCCTGAGTAACAATTCTGTGTCCCTGAGTAACAATTCTGTGTCCCTGAGTAACGATTCTGTGTCCCTGAGTAACAATTCTGTGTCCCTGAGTAACAATTCTGTGTCCCTCAGTAACGATTCTGTGTCCCTCAGTAACGATTCTGTGTCCCTCAGTAACAATTCTGTGTCCCTGAGTAACGATTCTGTGTCCCTGAGTAACGATTCTGTGTCCCTCAGTAACGATTCTGTGTCCCTGAGTAACGATTCGGTGTCCCTGAGTAACGATTCTGTGTCCCTGAGTAACAATTCTGTGTCCCTCAGTAACGATTCTGTGTCCCTCAGTAACGATTCTGTGTCCCTGAGTAACAATTCTGTGTCCCTGAGTAACGATTCTGTGTCCCTGAGTAACGATTCTGTGTCCCTGAGTAACAATTCTGTGTCCCTGAGTAACGATTCTGTGTCCCTCGGTAACGATTCTGTGTCCCTGAGTAACAATTCTGTGTCCCTGAGTAACAATTCTGTGTCCCTGAGTAACGATTCTGTGTCCCTCGGTAACGATTCTGTGTCCCTCAGTAACGATTCTGTGTCCCTGAGTAACAATTCTGTGTCCCTGAGTAACAATTCTGTGTCCCTGAGTACTGATTCTGTGTCCCTCAGTAACGATTCTGTGTCCCTCAGTAACGATTCTGTGTCCCTGAGTAACAATTCTGTGTCCCTGAGTAACGATTCTGTGTCCCTGAGTAACGATTCTGTGTCCCTGAGTAACGATTCTGTGTCCCTCAGTAACGATTCTGTGTCCCTCAGTAACGATTCTGTGTCCCTGAGTAACGATTCTGTGTCCCTGAGTAACGATTCTGTGTCCCTGAGTAACAATTCTGTGTCCCTGAGTAACAATTCTGTGTCCCTCAGTAACGATTCTGTGTCCCTCAGTAACGATTCTGTGTCCCTGAGTAACGATTCTGTGTCCCTGAGTAATAATTCTGTGTCTGTCCCTGAGTAGCAATTCTGTGTCCCTGAGTAACAATTCTGTGTCCCTGAGTAACAATTCTGTGTCCCTGAGTAACGATTCTGTGTCCGAGTAACAATTCTGTGTCCCTGAGTAACGATTCTGTGTCCCTCAGTAACGATTCTGTGTCCCTCAGTAACGATTCTGTGTCCCTGAGTAACAATTCTGTGTCCCTGAGTAACAATTCTGTGTCTGTCCCTGAGTAACAATTCTGTGTCCCTGAGTAACAATTCTGTGTCCCTGAGTAACGATTCTGTGTCCCTCAGTAACAATTCTGTGTCCCTGAGTAACAATTCTGTGTCCCTGAGTAACAATTCTGTCTCTGTCCCTGAGTAACAATTCTGTGTCCCTGAGTAACAATTCTGTGTCCCTCAGTAACGATTCTGTGTCCCTCAGTAACAATTCTGTGTCCCTGTGTAACAATTCTGTGTCTGTCCCTGAGTAACAATTCTGTGTCCCTGAGTAACAATTCTGTGTCCCTGAGTAACGATTCTGTGTCCCTGAGTAACGATTCTGTGTCCCTGAGTAATGATTCTGTGTCCCTCAGTAACGATTCTGTGTCCCTGAGTAATGATTCTGTGTCTGTCCCTGAGTAGCAATTCTGTGTCCCTGAGTAACAATTCTGTGTCCCTGAGTAACAATTCTGTGTCCCTGAGTAACGATTCTGTGTCCGAGTAACAATTCTGTGTCCCTGAGTAACGATTCTGTGTCCCTCAGTAACGATTCTGTGTCCCTGAGTAACAATTCTGTGTCCCTGAGTAACAATTCTGTGTCTGTCCCTGAGTAACAATTCTGTGTCCCTGAGTAACAATTCTGTGTCCCTGAGTAACGATTCTGTGTCCCTCAGTAACAATTCTGTGTCCCTGAGTAACAATTCTGTGTCCCTGAGTAACAATTCTGTCTCTGTCCCTGAGTAACAATTCTGTGTCCCTGAGTAACAATTTTGTGTCCCTGAGTAACAATTCTGTGTCCCTCAGTAACGATTCTGTGTCCCTCAGTAACAATTCTGTGTCCCTGAGTAACAATTCTGTGTCTGTCCCTGAGTAACAATTCTGTGTCTGTCCCTGAGTAACAATTCTGTGTCCCTGAGTAACGATTCTGTGTCCCTGAGTAACGATTCTGTGTCCCTGAGTAACGATTCTGTGTCCCTGAGTAACAATTCTGTGTCCCTGAGTAACGATTCTGTGTCCCTCAGTAACGATTCTGTGTCCCTGAGTAACGATTCTGTGTCCCTGAGTAACAATTCTGTGTCTGTCCCTGAGTAACAATTCTGTGTCCCTGAGTAACGATTCTGTGTCCCTCAGTAACGATTCTGTGTCCCTCAGTAATGATTCTGTGTCCCTGAGTAACAATTCTGTGTCCCTGAGTAACAATTCTGTGTCCCTGAGTAACAATTCTGTGTCCCTCAGTAACGATTCTGTATCCCTCAGTAACGATTCTGTGTCCCTCAGTAACGATTCTGTGTCCCTGAGTAACAATTCTGTGCCACTGAGTAACAATTCTGTGTCCCTGAGTAACAATTCTGTGTCCCTGAGTAACAATTCTGTGTCTGTCCCTGAGTAACAATTCTGTGTCCCTGAGTAACAATTCTGTGTCCCTGAGTAACGATTCTGTGTCCCTCAGTAACAATTCTGTGTCCCTGAGTAACAATTCTGTGTCCCTGAGTAACAATTCTGTGTCTGTCCCTGAGTAACAATTCTGTGTCCCTGAGTAACAATTCTGTGTCCCTCAGTAACGATTCTGTGTCCCTCAGTAACAATTCTGTGTCCCTGAGTAACAATTCTGTGTCTGTCCCTGAGTAACAATTCTGTGTCTGTCCCTGAGTAACAATTCTGTGTCTCTGAGTAACAATTCTGTGTCCCTGAGTAACAATTCTGTGTCCCTCAGTAACAATTCTGTGTCCCTGAGTAACAATTCTGTGTCCCTGAGTAAGAATTCTGTGTCCCTGAGTAACGATTCTGTGTCCCTCAGTAACAATTCTGTGTCCCTGAGTAACAATTCTGTGTCCCTGAGTAACGATTCTGTGTCCCTGAGTAACGATTCTGTGTCTCTCAGTAACAATTCTGTGTCCCTGAGTAACAATTCTGTGTCCCTGAGTAACAATTCTGTGTCCCTGAGTAACGATTCTGTGTCTCTCAGTAACAATTCTGTGTCCCTGAGTAACAATTCTGTGTCCCTGAGTAACAATTCTGTGTCTGTCCCTGAGTAACAATTCTGTGTCCCTGAGTAACAATTCTGTGTCCCTGAGTAACGATTCTGTGTCCCTCAGTAACAATTCTGTGTCCCTGAGTAACAATTCTGTGTCCCTGAGTAACGATTCTGTGTCCCTCAGTAACAATTCTGTGCCCCTGATTAACAATTCTGTGTCCCTGAGTAACAATTCTGTGTCTGTCCCTGAGTAACAATTCTGTGTCCCTGAGTAACAATTCTGTGTCCCTGAGTAACGATTCTGTGTCCCTCAGTAACAATTCTGTGTCCCTGAGTAACAATTCTGTGTCCCTGAGTAACAATTCTGTGTCTGTCCCTGAGTAACAATTCTGTGTCCCTGAGTAAGAATTCTGTGTCCCTGAGTAACGATTCTGTGTCCCTCAGTAACGATTCTGTGTCCCTCAGTAACAATTCTGTGTCCCTGAGTAACAATTCTGTGTCCCTGAGTAAGAATTCTGTGTCCCTGAGTAACGATTCTGTGTCCCTGAGTAACGATTCTGTGTCCCTCAGTAACGATTCTGTGTCCCTGAGTAACAATTCTGTGTCCCTGAGTAACAATTCTGTGTCCCTGAGTAACGATTCTGTGTCCCTGAGTAACGATTCTGTGTCCCTCAGTAACAATTCTGTGTCCCTGAGTAACAATTCTGTGTGCCTGAGTAACAATTCTGTGTCCCTGAGTAACGATTCTGTGTCTCTCAGTAACAATTCTGTGTCCCTGAGTAACAATTCTGTGTCCCTGAGTAACGATTCTGTGTCCCTGAGTAACGATTCTGTGTCCCTCAGTAACAATTCTGTGTCCCTGAGTAACAATTCTGTGTCCCTGAGTAACGATTCTGTGTCCCTCAGTAACAATTCTGTGCCCCTGATTAACAATTCTGTGTCCCTGAGTAACAATTCTGTGTCTGTCCCTGAGTAACAATTCTGTTTCCCTGAGTAACAATTTTGTGTCCCTGAGTAACGATTCTGTGTCCCTCAGTAACAATTCTGTGTCCCTGAGTAACGATTCTGTGTCCCTGAGTAACAATTCTGTGTCCCTGAGTAACGATTCTGTGTCCCTCAGTAACAACTCTGTGTCCCTGAGTAACAATTCTGTGTCTGTCCCTGGGTAACGATTCTGTGTCCCTGAGTAACAATTCTGTGTCCCTGAGTAACAATTTGGTGTCCCTGAGTAACGATTCTGTGTCCCTAAGTAACGATTCTGTGTCCCTAAGTAACGATTCTGTGGCCCTAAAGTCTCTGTGGCCCTAACTCTGTCCCTAATACACAGAGGTCTGTCTCTCTTGAATGACCGGAGGCTAATGGAGAATTCTAAGATGGCCGCGATTTATAGCTCCACCATTACACAGTGCTGGCTGGCTGCTGATTGGCTAATGCCATCACATGTCATGAATGAATGCATTATGGGTCAGCACGCCTTGTCTGCGCGCCTTCCCAGAGATCCCCGCTCCGTCGCCACACATGTCGCCGCCATTTTTGGGAAAATTCGATTCATGCATCCGAAGTTTGCTAATTTTCGGATTCGGCGCGAATCGAATATTTCCTAATCTTCGAAACGAATTCCACTTCGTCATGTTCGATTCGCTCATCTCTACTCCCAACCTCTGATACTATCAGCCTTCAAAGCAAAACTCTGACATAAAAGTTACTTACAAAAATGTAGCAGGACCTCTATAGGAGCCAGCAGTTTGTAGGTCCCTGAGTCTTATCCCACAGATGCTTTGCAGCCAGGCACATTCAAACATTTGGATCAAGAAACAGTCTAGGGTTGGTGGTTTTGATGTTTCAATAAAGGGATGACCTTGGATGGAGACAGGGGAAAGTAGGATACTCCATTAACTTGCTGGAACGAACTTGAGGACACTAAATTTGCTTCTTGAAACACTGAACACTGTTCCTCTGTAGCAGATAGTGGACAGGCTCTACAGTAACAGTACTGAGGAGGTTAAGCCTTCATCGGTGAACAGTCAAAACAACAGCCTCTTCACAAGGAATGGATAGACTATGCTCTTCAAGACCAGTTAGCAAACACACGGCTGACCTTCTAGCACACAAGAGGGGTGACAACAGCACTCTCTATGATCTCTCTTTCTCTCTTTCTATAATCACTGATGCCTCTGGACAAATGGTTGCCTCCTACCAGTATCCTGCAGGCAAAATCTCTCAGTAGTACCAGACTAGAACCTCAGACAACAGCCCCTCAGCCAGCCTTCAGTAGCAAGCAGTGCCTCCAGGCCCTCCAGCCTCCCAGCTGGTGCCTCCACTCGACCAGCACATGGCACCAGTGCCCAGGGAGGGTAAACGAGCCCCTAGGCTAATGATTTTTCCCTAGGAAGAAGACAAATTCTGCTCTCAGCTCCAAAGTATTTATGCATTCTCCCAGAATCCTCTGGGCCAGACCTCCCAGGGACTGACTGGGGCTACATAAATATTAAGCTGCTGATTAAAATTTTCCTGCCTTTATGACCCAGAGCTCCTCCAGGTGAACAGGAAGAAGCAAACTGTCATGCAGCCTCTGGGCACAGAACAGACTAAAACAATCAAAACCATCTCTACTGGTTACAGTGGGCCAAAACTAAATGTCCCTACACTAACTCTTAAACTTTAACCCAAACAAATTTCAGCTTCACTGAATACAGTAAGCCAAACTAAATTTGCCTAACAGAACAATTTAATCCCATTGATTACAACAGGTCCAAAAACTAAATTTTCCTATCCTAGCGGCAGATTAGGAGGCTGCTTAAACCCCCCCCATACTGATATAAAAATTTCTAATAAACATTTTGTCCTTCATAGTCTCCCCCATGCAACCCCATCCCCCTTCATACCTGTCAGGACCTGGATTACTAGAGCAGAAGGTTGTAGTTTCAGTGTCCACTAGCAGGTGTCTCTCAGCAGCCAGCAGATGCCTCTAATCCAGGGGTGGGCAACTGTGGCCCTCCAACTGTTGGTGAACTACAAGTCCCATCATGCCTCTGCCTTTGGGAGTCATGCTTGTAACTGTCAGTTTTGCAATACCTCATGGGACTTGTAGTTCTACAACAGCTGGAGGGCCACAGTTGCCCATCCCTGCTCTAATCCATTTCCACCTGATGCTGGTTGCTGGGAGGGTATTTAGTTCCTCCTCGACTAGTGCCTCTTGCATCAGTGTTTTGCTTTACTGCAAGATACTGCTTGCTATTTATCCTGTTTCTGCTCTTGATCATACTCTTTGTCCTGTACCTATACACCAAACCCCTGCTACCTTATTCCTACTCCTCCTTCTTTCTGATCCCAGTCCTGGTTCCCCCCATTCCTTGCATCTCTGGTATTCCTTGTGATCTGTGTTCCTCATTTTGTATATATTGTATATTTTGTATTATAGTTAGGTTGTTAGGTATTTTGTCACTTGGTTTATTATTCACTTGTTTCTTCACGTTTGCCGTGTTTCCTGTTTGCTGGTGTTTGAATGGATTTTTGTTTTCACTAAATAAATCTTACTTAAAGTATACACAGCCTAATCTCTGTTTCCTAAGTATAGCCATGGAAATCAGGCCATCCCTGCTGCTGATTTCTGACAACACCCCAGATCACATTGACAATCTCTTATGACAGGTTTGCTTTACATTACAACTGAAGGGTCTTGTATAACTGCCCAAACAAGTACCAAATACAGATACTATGTAAGGCACAAACCTCATGAAGTAAACACAACTTCCTTTACCTTCCCTGACTAAGCCAAACCCCCCTCCATTTGGGTCTCACATGTTCCCCCTCTCAGACACTGCAGCTCACAGTGGGCAGGCTATAGCAGTGTGGTCAATCCAGAAAGCAGTGGGCAAGACTAGGTGTGGTCAGGTGCCGACAAGTTACAAGCTTGTGAATCAGCAGTTACCTTTACTGATTTGCATCTGCAACACTACTCCAAACATGCACAGCCTACATAACAGTGACAACTCTGTTTTGAATTCAGGAGCAGTGCAGCATTGTTGCCATCCCACCACAAAAACCTACATTAAGTTGACTACACTGACAGGATGAACAGGTATTTGTGAAACTTTGCAGGGGAACTAAGAGAAAACTGTTAGTGTAGATGCAATTAGGTGCTGTAGCACATTTTTTTTAAATGGGAGGTTAGTGTCAGGGGCGGACTGACCATTTGGAAACTCGGGCACTGCCCAAGGGCCTTGGGTCAGTAGGGGGCCCCATGAGATGCCCCTGGTACCTTTTTCATAGGCTTTTTTGAGTTTGGGCAGGGACACAGGGACCCCATGATCCCCTATTGCCCGGGGGCCCCATGAGTTGTCAGTCCGCCCCTGGTTAGTGTTATTTCGACTCACCTTGTCTTGAGTATCTTCAGTAGCTGGCGGTTCCTTATGATGAACATTAGAAGCTCTGTTCCTGCCCACCTGGGAAATTTGAGTGTTTCTCCCCACCTTTGTGTGTTCCATTGTTCTAGAGTTACAGTCTCCATAATATACAGCGGATGAAAAAAACAATCCAACTGGAAGAGTGGAATCCCCTCATAATGAACACAGCCGGTGCTCAAGTGCAAATATTAGAGTTTGCCAGTTGGTCAATCATCTATCAAAACTATATAAAAAATATTATTTTATCAGTTTAGCAGATAGTCAAATTCACCCCCAGTATTGTTTACATTCCTTCTGCATGGGAATGGGTCAGCAGCTCAGACACAAAAGTGTTTTGTCTGCCTTACATGTGCAAATATATTGAGTTTTATACCATCACTGAGAATGCCATTGCTGATCACTCTCTGAAAAAAAGTCTTAAGACTTGAAAATCCCATTTACTATAAAGAGCAGTGCAGAACTTTTGCTAGTATCACCATGAGCCCACCTTGAGGGGCCCATGGCACAATCAGCCACTTTACACAGGTGGAATGGTTGATGTCTCATCAATGCTCTGTATCTACCTATGTGGATTCCTCTTCCTCCCAAAAAATATTTGCTGGGACAAATATTGAGCAAAGATCTAGAAAACTATGCTGTAATACATATCCCTGGATGCAAGAGTGAGCACCTTGACCCGCAATTTCCTCTAGACCTAATCCTGCTGTTATCCATCCACATTGGTAAATGACCCCTCTTTGAGTAATGCTGGGTCAATGAGCCACTAATTTTTTTAGGGCCAAATTGCCAATATGATTTCCTTTACTGCAGCATCAATGTACACCTTTAGAAAAAAAGAGTTAAATAAACCCATTTCAGCGGCACATAATAGCATTTGCAAGCTGTCACAGGTAGAAGGAGCTGCCTGGTCGTATTACTTTTACTAACGGAAAAAGCTTAAAATGATAAGAAGAAAAGATTAGCGTATTATTAAAACTGGGACCTGTAATTGCAGACAAATGGCAACAATCAGCTTCATTACCTTGCCATTTGTTAATTAGTGTTCAACCATCTGTACCTGCCCACTGCCTTCCACCTGTACGCTATAGCCTGCAGTCCATAGATAGTATCGTAGCGCTATACTAAACACTCACATTAATCTCTAATCCCATTTTCCCTAATCACCGCCATTATCAACTCGTTTTCAAACAGTACTTTGTATTTAGCTCATTAACACGTACAGATGAATAAACACAGCTCCACGAGAGTGGCGCAGAAGAACATACAGCCCTGGAAGGATTTCGCCACATTCCGTTTATTGGTAAATAAATAGATCGGAGGGTCCCAGATCCTACTGTGTAACGGTGCAATATGTTCCCGGTTATTAGTAAAGAATGGTTGTGCTCTGCATTCTAAAACTGGAGATGATATTTGCTGGGATAAAGTTAAATTATTTTCATAAATTCATTCTTGAAGCTGAACTTCTGGCACAAAAATTTTCAATGAATTACTTTACCCAGTAGGATATAAATCCATTATGTCTCCACCAAATATTTGAGAAGTATTTTGGAAACCGAGAAAATACCTTATAAAGTTAGCAGTTAGAGTGGACAGCTGTGGGAGGGGCCCAGCATGTCCTCCCACTACAGGCTGCTTACAGAAAACTACAGGAGGGGGCGGAGACAAGACCAGTCACCCTGAACAAGGAGAGAGAGCAGCAATGACCAGTCTTTATTGCAGGATGCTCCTACACTGAGGTAAAGTACAGGAGGAGTTTCGTGCTAAACTACTGCATGAAATACACAAAGAACACCAAATGTCTCTTGTATTTAGACAATATTGGTTTAGCCTGGATCTTAGAGCTTAGCATTCCCTAAGGTACCTTCATAATTTGCACCATCAGCTGTTTCCTCAAAATGTACGGTCCAAGTCAGCCTTTTGCAGCCAGGATTCCGTAGAACCCTAGGGTTCTTCCTGAGGTTGCCAGTGGTACCTTGAGTACTGAGTAATGGTGAATTGATCTCCTACCTACACTGACCACTAAAGTGTGTGTGTGTCAGGGCAGGAACGATGGAATGGGCAGGCAGGCCTATGGTACAGTCACGCTGCGACTGACGACAGCCACTACCCACAGACCAGAGTCCCTCCGGGCGCGGAGTCTAAGCCCCAGGCTACCCTTCACCAGGGCCCCTGATGGTGGGGATGGACTTGACGCAGCCTGAGACCAGGTCGCGGCCACCGAGTTACCCCAGCTGCGGTAACGACTGCCATCAATGGCGTACAGCTGGTGGGAGCTAGATGGGAACACGTGTAGCGTAGTCAGACAGGCCGGGTCTATAACAACAGAGCAGACAGTATTGGACGGTAAGCAAAGAATACTCAGGTCACGGGCCGGGTTCAGCAACGGCAGGTCAGGTAAAGGGTTAAAGCAGCGAATAGTCTTGTCCAAGCCGAGTCGGTTACCAGGAGAGCAACGAGAACAGAACAAGAGCTTGCAACAAGGAAACATACAGGACACTAATGCAGAGAGCACTTGCAGACAGCAGGTTTAAATGTGCTCAACCACACCCTTCTGAGGAGGAGCCGCAGAAGCCTGAAGGCATAAAGGTTCCCACCATGCTTTGCAGAAACCCAAGATGGATGCCAGCACATGGAGATGCACAAGCTCTGAAGAAAGGTAGCACCTTGACAGTGGGGGGGTCATCACAAATTTTACTGTCCCCATATCCTTTCCGTTTTTTATTATTATTTCTTTAATAAGGAATAATCACAAAAATGTTGTTGTACAGAGTATAAGGATCTATAAAGACATCTGTCTTGGATGCCAAATAATCTAGGCATGCCATATTGCTTAGTTTTAAATTTGAGCCATTCTACAGTTTAAAGCGGAGTTCCACCCATTTTTTCATGTTCCTTGCAACACAATGCTCACTCGCAGAACAGTCTGTAATGGCAATTATTTTAATTTTTTTTTCTAATTACCTTATTTTTCTATATGTAGTCTGCACTTCCGATCCTGGCCACTTAGGCAGTTTCATCATTAGGCGATTCCCTAGGGCTCCTAGGATATTGCCATCATCTATATCAGGAACCTTCAGACTGCACTTGTCTTCCTTCCATGTTCTGTGTTGATTGACAGGTTTCCACAACAACGGGGTGGGAACATTCACTGGCGCTGCCATTGTTATGGCAACCTGTAAACAACACAGTGCGCCATGCTGTGTCCTTACTACACAGGCGCAAGATCAGGAGGTGCATGCTGGGTAGCCAGCTGCATGGAATCCCAGAAGCAAGTAGGAGCAGGCTTCAGATGGCCACACTTGTAATGGCCGCTGCCTGTCTGCTGGGATCACCTTAGATTTTACGTCTCTGGAGGGTTAGGGACTGAGGTGAATGTTCAATATATATGTGTAAAGTGCTGCGTAACTTGACAGCGCTATATAAGTACCTAAAATAAAAAAAAATTAAAAATTAATGTGATATTTACAAGTAAGAAGAAGAAATACACTTATAACAGTATCCTATTTATATTGTGCAACTAAAGAGAATCACAGGGGTGCCTTTTGGAGAAAACTGTCAAGGAGACTGGAGCTCCGCTTTAATGATCACGCTAATGTACCATGAACTGAAATTATTTTTAGCATGGATTCTTCAAGACCAGAAACAATTGAGTACTGTCCGTGATACTTTTTTTATTTGCACTAACATTTTGAGGACAAGATTTTGGGGTATGTCCCCTTCTTCAAAGTCCAAACAGTACTATTACAAATCACAAAGTTTAAGCAGAATTTTAGAAGGGATTGAGAAGGGATTTTTTTTTTTTGTTTCTCAATCCCTTCTAACATTCTGCTCATACCTCAAGACCAGAAAAAATTTTAAGGGTTCCTCCTGGGTAAAAAAGGTCGGTCTAAACCAGCAATGGGCAAACTACGGCACGCGGGCCGTATACGGCCCGGCGGACCTTCTAATCCGGCCCGCGGAGCTAGGCTCCCGCTAGGCTCCTCTCACAGTCCGCCCTGAAGACCGGTGTAGCATGAAAATCTGTCTCCTATGAGGATCTGTCCCCCTCGACGTATCTGCGCATGTGCCAGAGGTCGCTGATCGGCTGCTAATGATGAATTACTATGGGGGATGAATTACTATAGGGGGGATGAATTACTATAGGGGGGAGGAATTACTATGGGGGATGAATTACTATGGGGGATGAATTACTATAGGGGGGATGAATTACTATGGGGGATGAATTACTATATGGGGGATGAATTACTGTGGGGGATGAATTACTATATGGGGGATAAATTACTATGGGGGATGAATTACTATAGGGGGGATGAATTACTATGGGGGATGAATTACTATATGGGGGATGAATTACTATATGGGGGATGAATTACTATGGGGGATGAATTACTATATGGGGGATAAATTACTATGGGGGATGAATTACTATGGGGGATGAATTACTATATGGGGGATGAATTACTATGGGGGATGAATTACTATGGGGGATGAATTACTATGGGGGATGAATTACTATATGGGGGATTAATTACTATTCTTACTATGGGGGAATATTACTATACTTACTATGGATGACACATACACATCATTCATCTACTCTTGGTCCGGCCCCCGGGTCCAATATATGAACTCATTGCGGCCCTCAAGTCAAAAAGTTTGCCCACCCCTGGTCTAAACTGTACTGTAAATGATATGCAAATATGAACTTTTTAAAAAAAAAAATGCAACAACTAAGCTCCCATCTCCATCTCTAACTATTTCCTATAGCTGCTAAAGAATGTGGGAAATTGACAAAAGTAGTATGTTGAATATGCCAACTCCATGACTGCTATCCTGATCACATTATCAGCTGTTTAGACAGAGAAATATAATAAAGCCATTTCACTTATCAATTCTGGGCAGGATGCCCAGAAGCCCTGAAGAAGGGGCACGTAAAGTCCTCCAAAAACAGTTGACATTTTAGTCAACATTTGGAGGAAATCAAAGGACAAAACTTCAACATTTTCTTTTTAGATAGTTTACATTTGGAACTCCAACATTTCAAATTGCTCAGAGCTTCAAAGGTCCTCCACCACTTAGGACAGACCTTTCTTGACAGAGGCCTAGATTTACACCCAAAACAACCTAGCTACTCCAATATAATTGCTACCAATCCTAAACTAATCTAGTGACACTACTACTAGGATTATATATGTGAGATGGGGAAACAGCTCTCATTGTTTGAATACTGCTTGTGTGGAGTAAATTAAATGTTTTGACTGACATTCTGCAGTTTAGCCACAAGATGTCACTGTTTTTCTAACACAGCCTCAGACTGCATAGATATTTCTATATTCATGAAGAGGTGGAGTTTTCACACAGAGTTGAGGGAACAGGAAGAGGAGAGAGAGCAGCCATGTTTAGAGGATGGTGAATGCAGGGGCCCTGTGAGCTGAGAATCTGATGACATCCAGGTGTGAAAGCATCCCTCCGTTACCAGAGCTGCAGCTAAGTGAAGCTGATGAGATTGCTGCCAGGAAGCTGATGAGATTGCTGCCAGGAATGCTGATGAGAGCAGAGGAACTAAGCAACATATACGGCGAGACCGCATGCTGGTTGGAGAGACATTTGCTCTGTTCAGAGTCACCAGCGGATGAAAAGCAGACCCGGGTCGGTAAGATCGTGCACGCACCTCATTTCAGTGTTGGCGCCTTGAGACTGAGTCCAGGCCTATAGTTAGTTAGGGTCTCTGTTTGTGTCAGGCCACAAGTGTTATTACTGATTATTGGAAGGACTCCACAACTTTAAGTGACATTTCACATTGGAGAGCTGATAAAATCCCACAAACTCAAGCCAGACTGGCGTTTTGCTCAGAAGGAATACTCAGGCATGTGCTACAGGACCAGTTATGGGAGGGGAAATACTGTAGATTTGTGTAAGATTTTAAGCTGTTGTGCTGCACCGCAGGCTAGCCCATACCATACACCCATACACTGATTCCTGCTCTTTTAGGGTAATAACAGGTAAGGTGTGGCAGCTTAGTTGTGCCCGCCAGTAGGTAAATTACTTCACTTTCTACCTTCATCCATCAGAAGGCACCATGCTGTGCAGCACAAGGGTCTCAGCCTTTGGGCTGGGTGTATGTAAATTTATTGTATGTTTCCAGCATTTGTGGTTGTGTTTATTTGCCACATCTAAGTAAAATTCTGTTGCGGCAAAAGCTGGTGTTGAGGTTGCTTTCCTCGTTCGTGACTTCACTGTATCCTGGGGAGCCCACCCTGGTACACGGCTTACATATACATAACTGTTACAAGCAATACAGAGTGTCTTTGATGCGCAGGCTCTCTGTGATTGACAGACTAGCTTCATTTTCTCTAAGTTATACAAGATACAATATGGTGGTGCCCAGTGAAAGAATAACTGGGCCTCAGTAGACCAGGGACTGGAGAACAACAATACCTTAATGGACATCATTACACTGGTGATGATGATCACCTTGAGATCTTTCTAACCTGTTTACCCATGTAAAGTGGAACTGTCACATGAATTATTTGTACAGACTATCAATATTTCTGAAGAATAGGTAAAGAAAGGTGCCTGCAAGAATCTTCCAAATACTTTAACTATTATGTTGGTGAGTGCTTGATCCATGCAGCACTCTCCACATAGATATTGACTCCTAGTCTGACTTGGCGCTAAGCCCCATCCCACAGTGAAGGTAATTTCCAAGCCATTAGTCAATGATTTAGTGCCAAAACCTCTACTGGTCCCTGACACTCATGCGTTACATTGTTTTTTTTATTATGACACTAGGCTCCCTTTATTCAATGGTTAGCTGATAGCTGGACTATGCAAGAAGCTAAAAAATACATATGGCTGACTAGTACATACGGCAGGAACATGGTGTTTCAGGTTCTCTTTAGTTTGATCACTTGACTAAATGCCTAGGCACTTGGTCATGTGACCTCCACAGCAACACAGGTTCAGAGGTCAGATTGGTGGATTTTTAAATACTTCTGTTAGTACAATAATACACTAACAGGCCTACAACAGGCCTATCCCCAACAACATCTACAACAGTACAACAGGCCTATCCCCCTAAAAATGTCATAACAAATGCATATATAAAAAATACTTTTCAGTAAGTAATTTTGAATGGCTTTTATTTAGGCTGTAGGGCTTTATTGAGGTTTAATAAATCTAACAATATAACCATTTTAATAACATCAATAGTTTTGATGAAATAACTTCATTTATCACCTCATCTTCCACACCTAAACACCCAATATGGACTAGAGAACTATTTACATTTTTGAGAAATTCCCCTTGATTAGGCAATAACTGTGTCATTACCTAAAGTGGTGTTAATTTCTATATTTACCTACAGGTAAGAGTATAATAAAGATTACCTGTAGGTAAGATGAATATCTCTTAAATGTGCACCGAGCACATTTTCTTTCTATTCTACAGAGCAGCAGGCAAGTGACATAACAGGTGCATGCACTCTGATCAAACGGCATACCCGTGCCATTCCTTCAGAGGTGTGTGACGTGGTTGAATGACCATTGGCGACTCAGCCATTCAAGCAGCCAAGGCAGGAACCTGGAAAGAAGAACGAGTGAAGATGGAAGCCCTGTTGGTGGTGACAGCGTGCCGCTGGAGGGCTTTGTTTTAAGGTAAGTTTCACATAATGTGCTAGTATGCAATGGATACTAGCACATTAGGATATTACCTTGCAGGGGGAAACTTTTTTTTTAACACGTTTACTACCACTTTAAGATAAAAAAAAGTAATACATGCCGTATATAGGTTTTTTTTTAGGACAAATAGCAGCGGAGGTTTGGACAACCGCGGGTAGCTGGCGGCCAGAGATAGTCATAGGCAGGAGAGATTGCAGCGTCAGACAAGCTGGGTCAGGATGAATTGGGCAGATCAGGTACAGAGGAGCAGGTAAGTGGATAGTCAAGGGATGAGCCGGGTCGGTGCTTGTGGAGTTCAATCGTGGTCAGGTCAAATCAGGTAGGTAACGGAAATCAGGATACAAGCAACAAGCACAGAATGTAGTAGACCAGAAGGCACAGGTATAAGTGCAGCATGGGTTTAAATAGCCCGCATGTGCATGCCGCAACGCGCACGCATGTGCGCAACCACATGCGCATGCGCACCAGCATGGCCGATGGCTACCTAGCATTGGCACATAGATGTGCGACGATGTAAAGCTTCCTAACCCTGACACATAGAATGCTTTTAGAACCACTTTAAGTTCGCAAACACCATAGAAATGTACGGCACATTAATTGTATTAGTGAATAAAAAAAACATCGGTCTGGAATGGGGAGGTCTCCAGCAGCTCCATGGATCCACACCCTAACAGCCAAGGCCCATACAGACTCTCTGTAACATAGAAAAGGTCTGTGTGTACTCAGATCTAACATTTCCTACAGAACAGAATGTCTTTTTCCGACAGTAAACCTAAGTCTGTCTATCTGAATAACCATATTCATCTAACTTTCACCCGTGATCCAATGATTAGGATTCCTCTCCGCATACAGATAAATTCAGATAATCATCTAAAGAGGTCACTTGTCGCTCAGGGCTGAATCTCCACATTAATACTGCAGCATTTAAACATGCTAAATGAAGTCATTACCACAGTGTGTTCTGCAGTCTGGGCTAATTTGATCTGGTCTTTTGCTGGTGAAACAGCAGGAAATTCCGGCAGAAAGGAAGAGATTGCAATGTAGCGCTGTTAAAAGTGGACCCAGCAATAGATACAGTTCTCTATGTTAGTGCATATGTGCTAAGCAATCTGTAAGTGTAATACTTCCAGATATTTTTAAGTCCCCCTTTCAATACCTGGATTTTCTCCCTAAAGCAGTGGTTCTCAACCTTCCTAATGCCGCGACCCTTTAATACAGTTCCTCATGTTGTGGTGACCCCCAGCCATAAAATTATTTACCCAGTAATTATATATTCATGAGTGTCGTTTTACCTCCAATACTGCTGCTTTCAACACAGCAGCTGCTTTCTACACAGCAGCTGCTCTTTACAGATTGGAAATATGTGTTTTTTGATGGTCTTAGGGGACCCCTGTGAAAGGGTCGTTCGACAGGTTGAGAACCACTGCCCTAAAGGAATGGAGCCAGCGGCGTATTTGCCGCGAGGCAAACAAGGCGTTTGCCCCTAGGGCTCCGCCATGGAATCCAAGGAGGCTGTGCGGTGCTGGAGGGTGTACCTGCACAAGGAAGGAAAACACTGGGCTTGGCTATGGGGATGGCCATCTGCTTTGCGGAGAGATTGAGGTTAACTCTTTCTCCGTGGGCTGAACGGGGGAGGGGGGTGGTTGGTGGAGAGTGGCGGAGGCTGGGGGTTGGTGGTGGTGAGGGGCATCCAATTTTAGTGGTAGTGGTGGCAGGGGGTGGCTGTGCTGGTGGTGGATTGGCGCCTAATTTTAGTGTTTCCTAGGACAGCACAAGAGCTAAATACATCACTGAATGGAGACATCTTTCTTCAGGCATCCTCCAGTATCCTCCAGTATCAACATGCAGCCCCTGCTGCAGCTTTTCACTTTGTAACAAAAACCTTGCTATAAAGTTACAGAATTGCAGTCTAATCACTGAGGTGAGAGGAGAGAGGGCAAATGCTTTTTTCTGCCTGCAGCAGACTGATGATATAACTTCACCCTACTGACTGGAGCTAAAGGAAGGATTTTTAATGATAAAAGGTGGAGGTAGTTTTAAATTATACTGTTGCGTATATTGTGACATGTTGGGAATTAATGCATGCAGATTTGATGAGTTACTAGAGGATCTGCTTTATCCCTACCATTGTTAAATAACTTTGGCAAATGCCATAGATTCTAAAATAGGATTTGTTAGATTTCCAGAGTTATAAAAAAACTCTATTAATATTTCTAGGTTCTTGTAGATGGTTGTAGGAAGAAATCCTTATGGAAGCCAGTTCAGTATAAGCAGTGTGACTTTATTTGATCACACACCAAAAATACAAAGTCAATAAAAAACAGTAAAATTCAGATATATGTAGCTTAAAATGAAATAAAAATAAAGAATAAATTGCCTTGGATATTAGAAAATAATGTAGTTCCTTTGCATAGCTTAGATAGAAGTTTTTGGCCTAGCTTGCTGTTCTTTGTTCAAGCATACCATGTGCTGTTCTTTTGTTCTTTGTTAGCATGCCATGCTTTAAGTAAGAGTGTGTGAAAGAATGTCTCTGTGTGTGTGTGAATGAAGAGATAGAATCAACTGCCTCTCTTTCCTTGAAAAACTGCATACTTAAAATGCATGAGAAATTAAGTCCTCCCATTTACCTTTGTTTCAAATTCGCGGGCTCCTTACACACTCCCATAGTCACTCCCAGCTTAACTAAAAACATGTGTTCCTATTCAAACCACCAAGTCATTATCATGATTGACATGCAGACTCAGAAAGAGGTCTCTGAAGTTCTTATGTTACATACAACTGTCTAAATCCATGATTTATGAATACAATTTAAACTCTCAGACTCATAAGAATTCAAAACATAGTATACATTACATAGAGTATTCTTAAAAGAAAACATGACTTTAAACCTCTGCTGATTACCTTTAGCTCAGACACAAATAATTCACATCTGACCACTGAAATGCAAAACCTCACATTCACATCCAATTAAGAGGGTATTCTCTGCCAGCATATATTTCAGAACTACTAAAGACCGAATTAAAGTTTGGATATTAAAAATTAATATTACAGGATTCTAAAATACCCTCATAGCAATTCATCAGATGAGATTTGGAACATGCTCATGTTCGATCCACTGGATGTTCAGGTGAAAGTCAGGGGTCAGTAGTAAGCAACGTAGAGTTCAGGAGTCAGTAGTAAGTAATTCAAAGTTCAGTAGTAAGTGACTTAAAGTTCTGGAGTCAGTAGTATGTGAAGCAGAGCTCAGAGGTCAATAGTAAGTGTCGCAGAGTAAAGGAACCAGTAGTAAGTGATGCAAAGCTCAGGGGTCAGTAGTAAGTGATGCAAAGCTCAGAGGTCAGTAGTAAGTGATGCAAAGCTCAGGGGTCAGTAGTAAGTGATGCAAAGCTCAGGGGTCAGTAGTAAGTGATGCAAAGCTCAGGGGTCAGCAGTAAGTGATGCAAAGCTCAGGGGTCAGTAGTAAGTGATGCAAAGCTCAGGGGTCAGTAGTAAGTGATGCAAAGCTCAGAGGTCAGCAGTAAGTGATGCAAAGCTCAGAGGTCAGCAGTAAGTGATGCAAAGCTCAGGGGTCAGTAGTAAGTGATGCAAAGCTCAGAGGTCAGCAGTAAGTGATGCAAAGCTCAGGGGTCAGTAGTAAGTGATGCAAAGCTCAGGGGTCAGTAGTAAGTGATGCAAAGCTCAGAGGTCAGCAGTAAGTGATGCAAAGCTCAGGGGTCAGTAGTACGTGATGCAGAGCTCAGAGGTCAGTAGTAAGTGTCACAGAGTAAAGGAACCAGTAGTAAGTGATGCAAAGCTAAGGGGTCAGTAGTAAGTGATGCACAGTTCAGGAGTCAGTAGTAAGTGATGCACAGTTTAGGGGTCAGTAGTAAGTGACACAGAGCTCAGAGGTCAGTAGTAAGTGATGCAAAGTTCAAGAGTCAGTAGTACGTGACGCAGAGCTCAGAGGTCAGTAGTAAGTGATGCAAAGCTCAGGGGTCAGTAGTACATGATGCAGAGCTCAGAGGTCAGTAGTAAGTGTCGCAGAGTAAAGGAACCAGTAGTAAGTGATGCAAAGCTAAGGGGTCAGTAGTAAGTGATGCAAAGTTCAGAGGTCAGCAGTAAGTGAAGCAGAGTTCAAGGGTCAGTAGTAGTAAGTGATGCTAAGTAGTGATACAGAGTGCAGAGGTCAGTAGCAAGTAATGCAGAGTTCTGGGTTCAATAGTTAGAGATGCAGAATTCAGAGGTCAGTAATAAGTGTCACAGAGTTTATGGGTCAGTAAAGTGTAACACAGAGTTCAGGGCTCAGTAGTAAATGATGCTGAGTGCAGAGGTCTATAGCAAGTGACACTCTGTCTCACAGTACAGCTAAACAGCCCTCCCCTGCATAGCTTACTACCTTCTCCTTGGACTCAATGTGTTACTCTCTGTCTGCAGCCCTGGTTCTCTTCTTCCTTTTCCCCGTGTCTGGTGGCTGAAGCAATGTGGAAAGACTGCTGTTTGAGCCAACCCTCAGCATGTGGCATGTGCTAAGGACCCAGTAAACCAAGAGCTGTAGCAGATGGCTGAAGGGAGCTGGGCTGAACAGTGAGCTAAGCTGCCCATCGAATCTGGGACACCTATAAAATTCCATCAAATTTATTGATACAAAAATATGTATATTGGTCACACAAACAGACAAAAATACTGACATAAAGACTTCGCGATGACCATAGGAAAGAAAACAAGGGAAAATTCCTCACCATTTTAAAAAAATCACCAATATTACTAGTCTCTAAAAAAACAAACAAAACTGAACGAACCCTTGATACCTGAACCTTCAAACACTCTAAGCTTAGGGATCCATCTAAATTCTCTCTGTAAGAATGCCTTGTCCCAGTTGCTACCTCTCATATTTCAGTGGACCCTGTTAAGGACAAAAAAATCTCAGAACTTTCCCTCCTTCCCTTTAAGTTCAAATATTACATGTTGGGCAACAGGGGGCAAGAACTTCTACAAGCTTATACAATATAGATGGTCAAAGATCATGTCTTTTAGCATTCTGCAGGTCTTACCCACATAAAACTTCTTGCAGTCATACACTAAAAGATATATTACACCCAGGGGCGGACTGACCATTTGGAAACTCGGGCACTGCCCGAGGGCCGGGGTCAGTAGGGGGCCCCAATAAGATGCCCCTGGTACCTTTTTCATAGGCTTTTTTGAGTTTGGGCAAGGACACGGGCCCCATGATCCCCTATTGCCGGGGGGCCCAATGAGCTGTCAGTCTGCCCCTGATTACACCCCAAGTTGCACAATTAGCAAAATGATTACTTTTAACTTCATATCCCAACGGAGTAATGATAGCTGCGGCTGTTATACAATAAGTGCCTTTATGAGGTCCCCTTATATTTGCAGCACATTTCCTTTTTATGGCTGTCATACTCATTGGATACCGGCCTGTCTTTCAATGATCTTGCCCTTTTATAAATAATTTGTTGATGGCCAGAGATGAAATTTCCTAACCATGGACCTTCCACTAATATTCCCCATTTTGGCTATAGTTGCTATATATTCTGGCCATAGGGAATACTTTTTAATAATTGTCTAGGTTGACCAATACTTACCTCCAAAATTGTATTACCTGCTGTCTTTTTATGGTAAAGGATGTGTACTGTCTACCATTATCAATTTTCCCTATTGTCAAATCAAACATGGGTAGCTTTGTGTCACAAATTGTAATAGTAAATTGAAGACTCCACATATTTGCATTCAACTCAATGGTTTTCATTCTCTTTAAAGAGAATGAAAATGTCATTCATGTTCCATGTACCATGAAAGCACATGGCACTGATACATAGAGAGGTCAGCACTGGATTAGATATCATGCTTCCACCCGCCAGGTACAGGTTTACATATGATAATGCAGAGGTTGCGCCCATTGCAGCCCCCTTTACATGGAGGACCAGGCATGTCTGGTCATTTGGGAAGGAATATTTACATGATTTTAAACTTTGAGTGTTGTGCTCTTTGTATCTTTATATATTTTGTTACAAGGTTTCATGATGTTCAAATAAAATGTAACTATTTTTTCTTCTAATCTTATAGTGGTGACTAGTTCTTGTTCAGTCCTATCTCTAATTGAAGGTACTTTTGTTCTAAGACTAAGACATTGTTATCTGCTGACAGAAGGACGCAAGTCAGATCTTGGAGCGGGGGGACAATGTGTACTGCTTTTAAAGGTTCACAGATTTATCTAGCTGTCCCTTGTCTTTCTGCATGAACTTTTAGGAGTTACTAATCATTTCATATAGCTGTCCCCCTATTTGCATTTCAGAGTATCCTACAACCCCTAAACCCTCTCTTCTGTGCTTGAATGCTTCAGTAAAGAGTAGGAAGAACCCAGAGCAAGATTTCTCAATCAGGATTCCCCTAGAAGTAGCTAGGAGTTCCTTGAGCAATGAGCGATTTCTACCTCTCAGATAAGTTCCCACTGACACCATTGATCATTTTAGCTATCTGTAAGTGGATAATTCTTCTCAATGTCCACAGGTGTAGGGAGCATTCTTTCCACTGACCATCACATTAATGTGCCATAAGTTGTAGATATAGTCATTTTTAGTAGAGGTTCCCTGTGACCAAAAAATATTTCAAGGGTTCCTCTGTGTTGAAAAGGTTGGGGTCTAATGTTTCCCACAGGAATTGTTGGTGATCTGTTTGGTGCAGATACAGGGCAGGAAGCCACAGGACAAGTCAATCCAAATATTTCCAGTGGCTCCCAAGGAAGTCATCATGCATTAAACTCAGCTAGCAGTGCTGCATAAAAAAATTAAAGTAGTTCTAAATAATACTCTTAATCTCAAACAATAATCCATAGATATCCACTACTCAATAGCCCTATAATCTATTTAGCATTAAAACATTTATTACTGTGTTCTTCTGCCTCCTTGTAAAGTCCTGCTGCTGCTTAAGCTCTCAATCTCACTGAAATTTGCTTGGAAAGAGCAGGGCGTGTTAGTTGCGGCCATGTGCACTGCTCTATGCACACTACAAATCCCATAGTCTATCTTGGGAGTAAGCAAGAGAAGGTGGCTACATTCCTACATACAGTGGGACCCAGGGGCGGACTGACCATTTGAGCACTTGGGCACTGCCCGAGGGCCCGGGGTCAGTAGGGGGCCCCATGAGATTCCCCCAATACCTTGAATAGGCTTTTTTGGGTGTGGATTGAGTATTGGCGAGGACACAGGGGGCCCCATGATTTCATATTGCCCGGGGGCCCCATGAGTTGTCAGTCCGCCCCTGGTGGGACCATAAAGAATGAACATAGCCACCCTCTAACAGGATGTCAAATCACAGCAGCAAAAAAAATTTGGAAATTTGGAGAGGGCTGAGAGCAATAGATGGTATATTTTTGAGGTAAGAATACAAGAATACATAATTAAGTAGAAATTTTTTTAAACCAGAATTTAGTGTCGTCTTAAAAGGCTAATGTCAACAGGTTTCAGCGAATGCACAGTTGTTGCTTTTAAGTTAAATTGTTCCCTTATCCCTACTGGCTGGTTATTACTATGACTTTGTCTGATGGACTTTTCATCTTTCTGGTTCAAGTCAGATTCTATTATATCCTAAAAGTACATTTTAAAACTTGGCAGTCTTTACTTAACAAGGCAAAAAGGGCAACAGCAACCTACAGAAATCATTTAGTAATCATCGACCATTGTACAGACTTCTGTAGGAGAACATAGCCCACTTATTTCAAATCAAGCTATATGCTAGATTGGCCTTTCAGTTGATTCAGCATGGCATAGCTAAAGACAGCAGGAGTTACCCAAGTACAGTGGTGACATAGGATTCATACACGACTATGTGATTCATTGATATGTGACCTGAGGTTTAGACCTATGCTGTTAAAGGGACATTACAACACCTTTTACTAATATGAGTTTGCCAGCAGACACAGCTTAGTGTATGGAAAGTTTCGCAATTCACTTCTTTATCAGTATGTTAGAATTATGTGTATGGAATGCAATGATAGCCGTTCCCTGTAATATCAGTTGGAAGTAATGTTTATTTTTGAATGTTCTCCAGAACACCAGATAGTATATAAGAGCATCAAGAAATACATGGATACCCTTCTGATTTATTAAAATAATGAGAATCAAATTAATAATAATCCAAATTATTAAAAGCAAATTAAAGACTGTAAAATCAGATTCTTACAAATGTTATCAAATATGCAAATAGTGCCCTCTATCAGGAATATGGTGCTTTGCTTCATCCTTTATGATTGGTCAGTGAAGTCTGTGATAATATTGATAAGCCAGTCACGAGACATGTGAGGCAGGAGAGAGTAGAGCCAAGCATATTTGAGCTCTTCAGGTTTTGGGGTTCTCAGGACACTCTTGGAAGGTAGCTGAAGAAATACCAGGCAATGTCTACACTAATGCAATGGCATTTTCCATAGGAAGAGGTAAGTACAAAACAACATTAATGATTCTGCCCAACTAATTTTAAATGGGTAAACCTGTAAACCTGATGGAACTATTTATACATAGATATCCTGGGTTTTAAGAAGACAATGCTGTAATTTTTTTTTAACTTAAATAAAGGAATGCGCTAAAACCTAATTTAGTGTAGAAACATTAGTGCAAAAGATATATATATCTATTCTCAATTAATATAAAAAAATATCAAAAACTATTTTTTAGTGCATAAGTAATTTAAATAATTAAATCAGTGAATATAAAAATTGTCCAATTTTGAATTTCTTCAAATGTCCAAACAAATCCTTTTCAAATTCAGGTGCTCTCAAAGAAATTGTGCCAAAATCCACCACCAAAGTAAAGTTGGGTAACTCACCAGAGCTCCATGCTGATCAATCTCTAGATCAGCAAAAAACGCTTTTTGCTTTTGGAGCAGATGCAATAAATCAACTTCTCAGGTGTGATGATCAATACCTACACAATCATCCATAAGGTAGGTATCCACCACTCAATATAACGGTTCTATGAGCATTATATCACTCTCTCTTTTTATATCTCTCCACCGAGTTCATGTTTGGGAATGAAAGAAAAAATCATGGTGCAGCCAGTTTTTTTATAAAAGTATCCAACAATTTAATAAAGATTTACACTCACAAAAAGGGTGTCTTCACCGACACCAGTATAACAGCATAAAACAGCAAATGGTATAATAGTCTCCTGTTCCCCGCACACTCACTACAGCGCTCGTGACTCAATCCTCTCCACAGACGTCAGCATCCAGCAAGCCAAGCCCTACTAGTTTCGTCATGAATGACGTCTTCAAGGGGCGGACATTTGAAGAAATTCAAAATTGGACAATTTTTATATTCACTGATTTAATTATTTTAATTACTTATGCACTAAAAAATAATTTTGCACATAATTTTGATATTTTTTGATATTAATTGAGAATAGATATATATATCTTTTGCACTAATGTCTCTACACTAAATTAGGAATAGTTTGTGGTTTTAGCGCATTCCTTTATTTAAGTTATAGCACTAATAAATTTATTTGGTTTCTTTGAGATGGAATTGCTCCTTTAAAGTATTAAGGGTGTGGCGCTTTTATTACACTTGTGATAATGCTGTAATTTTAATCTGAAATGTAGTATATTTTGGGGGGATATAGCATCAAACACATTAGGTGTGTGTAATGGTGTATATCCTATTATTTGCAGGTGACTGCATCTGCCAAAAACACCCTTCCAGTGTCTCCTTCACAGCTGCAGGATACTGATAAGTTGGGAGTAGGAACATCCATGTCATATGCAATCATTTGATTTGAGTTTGGGTCAACCCCAAAGCGGGATCCTGATACAGGACCTGAGCTTAACTTTCTTGACCATTTATGAAAAACAAGTTTATTTACAAGGGTATGAAACACCACAGCACAGCCCTATCACAGCATTTAAGGCAAAGTAGAGAATGTCATGATTTCCCGAACTGTATTGTCTTGTATTGAATTGTACTGCAAACGTTGATGCTCTATTGCTACTTATTCCTTCGGAAATATAAGTTACTAGTAGGTGTAATGTCTGGCCTAAGTTACTTTAGGAAGAAAGAATGAGACTGTGCTCCTATAGTGAATGGGAACCTGGAACGAGGTGTTACCTTTCATGTTAACCTTCTTGGTCATAGAGTAGGAAGTAAAGGGAAGAAGGAGCAGCCAACTTGGGATTTGGTGCACATCCTGGAAAAGCTGCTGAGTGAGAGCTCCCCTGCAGGTCTGGGAACTGACTTAACAACCTGGAAACTAGGGGCCCTCCTACATACCTGTCAGAGCCTGGGATCAAACCTGGTCCTTCTGCAGTGGGAGGCAATGTCTCTTCTCACTGAGCTATCTGGAATGCTGGACAGCTCCCTTGACAATTCTTGGATAATCCTGCCTTGTGCCTTGATTTCTCTTGAACCTTGAACTCCTTGCTCCTCCCATGAACTTCCTTATAAAAGCCATGTTCATGCACTTCCTCCTTGCCAGATTATTGTGCCTTACCAGCCAATATCCCGCTTACTGTTCCTGCTGCTGTCTTCATCTACGTTACCGACCTTTGGCTTGCTACTGACTACGATTCTGCCTCATCCTATCTACTACCATTGGTGACCGACCCTTGGCTTGTGACTGACTCCGCTTCTGTTTGATCCCTGAACTGTTTGATCCGCTTTTGGTTTCCAGCCTACTCATTCCCTGGTAGGGTGATCCTGAGATCTGCGACCTGGCATTCACACGCAGCCAAATCCATCTCCACCATTAGGAGCTCTGGGGAAGACTGGTGGATGCTTAGACCCCGCACCTCAGGTCATTCCCAGGGTGGGCCGCTGGTGTACCAATCCTGCTGGTTTCAGGTAAGCCTTGCAACTGCTGTAGCAACTGGTCTCTGAACCTGACCTTATATCGTGACAATACCTGAATGATGACCTCTAGGACAGGATCACCAAGTATTATTTCAGTGAAAGCTGAAGATTTAAAAAGGTTGAAATTGCAATAACCTGTTAAAGCTTAAACCCAAAAACAATATAATGCTGTTTACCAATCGTTAGATGTAGTGGCAATTAGATTTTTTGAGGGATTTTTAACCTTTATTTCACATTGTGGTCCAGATAGTAATGCCCTTCCTGTCTCAGGGTGTCTTTATTCCACTGGAGGGGCAATAAAGACACTCTTGGACATTAGCATTGTCAGTCTATGGAGAGGGTAATGTTAGACTTGCAAATTTAGATGGACTTGACCAGCAAATTAAAGCTGAACTCCAGCTAACACTTTTAAAAGTTACAGCAACAGATTTTGTTTCCTTAGTAGTTAAAAAGCTACTCACGAGCACAAGGGGCAGGTTCTGACATCAATTATGTTTTCTGTGCAGTTGAAGTGATGGCAGGACCTACCGGAAGTGACGCAGCAGAAGTCACACAAGTAAGGATGGGGTGAGACGTCGATCACTCGGCACCTAACTTCATGACTTTTGATAATGGGAGACAATTGACGGGCTTTCAGTTATGTATGCTTGTGAATAATGATGGGCTGCATGTTCGAGTCAAATGTAAATTCGACTCTAACATGGGCCGTTCATATGTTCACCCACTGTGCCATACAATGCACTGCACCCTGACAGTGCATTGTGATCAGGTGCAATGCTTTGGCCAATCACAGGGCATGATGATGTCATAAGGGGACGGGTAATCCCACCCCCTTGTGATGTCATTACCCTATTTAAGAACTGTCATCGTGGCACTGCTATCAGATGGTGGGAGCCAGCGTCGAGGGCGGAACAGATTTTTTTTCTTTTTTTGAGTAGGTGGTGGCGGTGGGCCATGTGATTGACATTGGATCTACCTCTGGGGAATTTTTTTAATTTTTATTTTTAATAAAGGACTTGTCAAAGACTGTCTCATGTCTTTTTTTTACACTACATTTTTTTTTGTGAATGGGTAGCGGTACCATGTACCTTATTCACATGGGGGGGGGGCGCAAGATTCCGCAGGCTAGGGTTGTGGGGAAGAGACCCTTGTCCCCATCAACAAAAGGGACAAGGTGCTTTGGAGAGGAGCCCCCCAAAGCACCCCCATGTTGAAGGCATGTGGCCTGGTATGGTTTAGGAGGGGGGTCGCTCACTCATCCACCCCCCTTTCCTGACCTGCTGGGCTGCATACTCGAATATAGGTCTGGTATGGATTTTGGGGGGATTTTTGTAAAACTTTGGCATGGGGGGTTTCCCTCAAAATCCAAAGAGCTTGGTATGGATGGGGGGCCCACGTGTTTTTTTTTTTCTAATTTGTTTAATTGTCAGGCAATACGGACACTTCTTTTGACATTCAGCTGTCAGCGGGGAATTCCGCGGACAGCTGAAGCATAAATGAATGTCTTCACTACTAAAATACCGCATGACTTAATAATAAAACGTAGGCAGTATTTTAGTAACTGAGCGGTATCTTACTGTATACTCAGATGCAGTACATTGTCCCTGTTCGAAGTTCGTGGTTGAACTTTTGGTAGGTTCAAATGTTTGGATGCGAACTGAACAGGGGGTGTTCAGCCCATCACTACTAGTTTTTCTAACCGGGATAAAAATAAACTGATTGTTTTTAAGATACTACACTTTCCTTTAATGCAGACTGCCTGGTGAAGGGGAATGAGAGTGGAAATTGGAATACTAAAGGGGAAGTGGGAACTACAACCTTAAAAGTGCTAAATGCTGGATCCTCCTCTTCTCAGATCCCCCTCTGGCGCTTCTGCACCCTCCCTTCTGTCGAGTGCCCCCACAGCAAGCAGCTTGCTATGTGAGCATCCAAGCATGCACACTCCCCAGCCGCTGCTCTATGTGTCCAGTCACACATGGAGCCACAGATTGGCCCCTCCTCCTCTTTCTTCTCATTGGCTTACTGGCTGTAATTGACAGCTGCTGTCTCAGCCAATGAGGAGAGGGAGTCCCAGGATAACCAAGACTCAAGTGCACACAACTGGAAAGAGAGGGGACTTAGGTGGGGGGGGCTGGGGAAAGGGTTCTGCAGAGAGAAGGTTTTTTTTTATCTTCATGTATATAATGGACCTTGAGCTATTACAACCTCTTTAACTTATGTATATGGATACCATTATGATCAGTTTATTGAAGTTTGAAGATTTATGCATGAATTGTTTACATAATTTTTTTTAAGATTTTACAATGTATTGTAGCACTACTCCCGTAGGAGCTGCAGGAATACTGTCCAGGTCCTCCCCAGTTACTTTGCCCCTTAGCCAGGCACACATGCTCACTCACATGTTTCTCCAATAACCAGTCTAGGGTGTTGTTTTTGTTGTTTTTATTTTTGGGGAACTTGGATAGGAATGAGGGAGATGAGAGGAATACTCCAAAAAATAGGAACTATGTACACTTGAGGACTTCAGGGCAAACTTGAATCAGAGTATGTGCTTGAATCAAACAGTGGACTTCAGCTTTAAGGCAGTAGTAAAAGTAGTAGTAGTACCAGCAGTAATTTCTTTAGAGCCCCAGAGCAGTGTCCCTTTAAAAGCAGGCTAGGTGGACAAAGCTCTTCAGAACACCTGCCGGAGATCCCCTTAGCTAGACCAGTAGCTGACTTCCCAGCACATAGAGGGGATTAATAGCACATAGACTCTAAGATCCTTTACGGATGTCTGTACTCATGAGACTCAAGAGCAGTTGGGTGCCATCCTCCATGATACCAGACCAGATCTTCAGTAGATGGTCCCTCAGTCAGCATAGCAGAACCCGGGTCTCAGCATTCAGACCCTCAGGTCGTCCATCTGAGGCCGCATGGCAGTAGATGCCTGGGAGGGCAACATGTCCTCTCCAAGGCTGGATCAGTCCTGGACAGGAAAGAACACAGAACCCAGTGTGCTCACTAAATATATTCAATTACTCAGCATGCCTTAGAGCCCTTCTCTCTGGGATAGGCTCAGGCTTTATCAATATTCATGCTGCCATCTGCATGACTCCACACTTATTATCCAGAAACTTCCAAAGTTTCCAGGATACAGAGGAAGCTGGGCAAACTGGCAGCAGGTGAGTACACACAGCAGACCTAACTAAATAATCACAGCTTACCCTGTACAGTGAGCTAACTATGCTTTTTCCTAATATAGCGCCCTCTGGTGTACATAGTTTGTAGTGTACTTAGAGGCTTGTTAGAAGCCTTTGTGTGAGTCAGTGAGTTTACTTTAGGTCAGACTGGAGGGCTCTACAGGGCAGGCCTCTGGTACCTCCCCCTGGTTCTAGAAGCTTGGAGAAGTTTCTAAAAACTAGTGGGTGGAGGCCAGAAGGTGCTGATCTGCATATTTATGGGAATCTGGTCAATCCCCAAGCAGGGGGCCTGCAAAGGTGGCCTAATCAGCCCATAAATATGAGAGAGCCTGGCCAGCAGGGGAGTCGGGTGGAAGATGGAGTGCTGAGGTGTGCTGCTGTGTAGCCTGGGAGGGGACCCTGGAAAAGGGGGATTCTGCCTCCAGGCTGGAGGTTGGAAGAATGGCAGAAGGACATTGACAGAGGGAGCTCCACTGCCCTGCAGTCCACTGAGGAAGGACAGCCTTGAAGCTGGAAAAAAAACTACCTCAGCAAAAAGCCTGAAAGCAGTTTACCCAAAGCTCAAGAAACAAGGATAGTGTGAGTACCTCTACATCCCCAGGGCCTACAAGACAGAGGGCTGCTATGTGCCATACCCAACCAGTTCTCCCTGGTACAGTGCTACAAGGCTGTTCTAGAATCTCTTGATCCAGGATACTCTTCAAGACAGCCAGGCGGATGAGCAGTTTTTAGCTGGAGTCTGAAGAAGTTCAAATAAAGAGGTTACCAAGTGCTCCTTACAGGGACTGTGTTACAGATCTGTCAAGAGACTGATGCCACTCCGAAGAAAGTAGAAAGTCCAGGATCCATCTTTTTTTGTGCAGGATTTAGGAAGTTTGTCCGCAGAGTTTTTGTTTCAGGTCAAGCTGGGCATCCCATATACTCCTAGACCCTATCCAAGTTGTTTACCCCAAATAAAACAACAAAAACAAGCCCATGGACTGGTTATTGCCTCTGAATGGAAATTGGAAAAATGTGTGTTGCCTAGCTGTGCAGCAAATTCAGCGGCTCTCAAGGGGGTAGCGCTACACTAACAAATATTTACAGCCACTCTGAATACAGAATGAAGACTACATTTATTTTTTTTACATCAAAAACACAACTAATTCTATCTATCTAACCCTAGCACCTACCTAGGAGGGTGCTACATTTAGTCACTGAGGAGCTGGGAAAATGGCAGGCCAGTGAAAAACCTAAGAGTCCAACATGGTAAGATCCTGGCTTATGTTGCCCCGTGCCTGAAAATGCTTCGGCAGTGATGAGTGAAAGCGGAGGAAATTAAGTCTTTTCCTAGGAAGGCCCTGGAAATGAGGGCTGTTGAATCTGCCTTTAGCAGGCCGCTGGTGCAAGGATTCAACCTATGTCTGTAGCCCCCTTGTCCTCTTTATTTTCACCACCAGGCCTGGGAGAAAAAAAGCTCCGACACTGAAGTGTGCAAGCTAAATCTCTGAAAGTTTAATGCATGACAAGAACGGTTATACAGAACTCAGTAGGCGTTGCTTAATCTCAGGATGACCAATGAAACATTCCATTCTTATCAATATAGTTACTTGAAGAACAGAAACTGCAAATAATTGAGGGATACCATATAAGGTAGTTCCATTTAGAGAAATGAACCTAGTCTAAGGAAACGAGAGAGAAATTACAAAAACAAAACTAACTGTTCACATGACTAGAAATGGAGGCATTATACAAAATGGATGCCAGTTAATAAGACATATTTCCTTACAGTTGGCCTTGAGGGATTGCCTAGGCCCTGTTATAAGGGAGGGTCTGAATTTGATTCCTCTGGAGAGAATCACTTTAAAGTTTTGGGATTTGGACTGGCTCTCGTTTCATGGCAGACTCAATGTGAAGGGCAACCTGAAGCATTGCTCTGTGGAGAAATGTGGTTGTTCAAGAGTGGAGTGTGGTGGGGTGGAAGAGAGGATGGACCATTTCTTTCTTCAGTGCCCCTTCAATAAAGAAGTCTATAAGTGGGTGGGTGGAGCTCTGGGTATCCATTTTCGTTCCTTCAGTTAAGCAGAGTGGTCTTTCGGAGCCTTTCAAACTCACTGGGATTATGATTTTGAGACACTTTTTCTAGTTATCTCACTAGTCTGTTACTTCACGTGGAATGCACAGTGTCAGGTTTCCATTTACAAAAAAGTCCTTCCTGTCAAGTTGGTGGTGCACAATATTCTGGATTAGGTTGGAAAGATTTGGGGTCTTGAGAAGGACAGGTGGTGGCCGGGGGCCTGGAGAAAGGTGTGGACAAATGTCAGGTTCCCGAAGCTGCTGTCTGTCAGTCTCTGGGTGTGCGGCTTTTCTTTCTGTCCTATCACGTCCCCTAGATTTTTTGTAAGGCTGCATGGGTTCAATGTTTAATCTCTTCTTAGGCTGAGGGTGTGTTTAGATAGAGAATAGGGTTTGTTAAAGTGGAGTTCCAGCTATTTCTGTGTTTATTACAAGTCAGCAGCTACAAAAACTGTTAAAACCTTTAATAAACACACACTTACCTGTCCAAGGGTCCAGCAATGTACTCACCTGAGCCATCCCTTCTCTCCTTCTCTCCACGGCTCCGGCATCTCAACTGTGGGCACCGGGCTGTGACAGCTTGTGGCTTCACAGCCGGGTGCCCACTTCACATGTACGAGTCACGCTGCGCATCCTGATTGGTCTGGCAGTCTCCTGGGACCTGTGAAAGGAAGGAAGGAGGGGGACGAATTTTCGGCTCAGTTCTCTGCAGCAAACTGTCAAATCCAGGTACCCCCTCCCCCCCAAAAGGTGCCAAATATGGCAAGTGGGGGCGGGGAAGGCAAACAAGAGGAGCTTCCACTTTTGGGTGGAACTCCACTGTTTTGGACTAGGTCACCTACAGACCATTTACCGTGATCTAACAGTGAGCCAAATTAATATAGAATTACGTGCACGTGGAAGCAAGACACTGACACTGTTGCAGTTTGCCAACTTCCTAAAATTCTGTTTTATTGAGGAACTAACAGTTTATAGGTCTCATGATGCAGGCAAAGCATATACATTGATTGGTTGAAAAGTCCACTAAGTTTCTGTGTGTTCTTCCATCCGTGTTGATATCTTCCAATCATTGTCCCCAAAACGACTCATTCCCTTTTATGGGGGGTTGTTTACGTTAAAAGATACTTTTCTTCTAATGAGTCACCTAGGGTGAGACTCCGGATGAAGGCGCCATCTTAATTATCATTGTTCTGTCAACCTATATCTGATTGTTTACTTAAGAGAGTAAGGAATTTAAAGAGCAAGAAGCAGAAAGTAGCAAGACTATAAAATTGTCATTTTACTGATCATCTAATAGAACGAGGACTGTCTATCACAATCCACTACACCACTTTAAGGTGTATTATATTATTAATAACAATATTAAAATATGTTTTGATTTGTGTACTTAGTTGTGCTTATGATGTTACGAGCAAAAAGGCTGTTTCCTGTTTTCTATGCTGAAGTAAGCTATTTTTGTGTGTATATATATATATTTATTTTTATTTATTACGTATATATATGTATTTTTTTTTAATTACACCGTTTGTTTGTAAGACTTTAATAAACAAAAATGTACATAATAGTCACTGGGAAAATGTTGCAGCACTGACAAAAAGGTTTTGGCAGGTGTGGTGTGTGGTATTCACAATCGAATAAGAAAGCAGCAGTGAAAATGATTATATTTTGCTTTTTCTGCTGTGTCTCTTGAGTGTACTGTCTAGATACAGTACATCTGTGAGCTTATCAAATGTTCATGTAAAACAACTGGTGGATAGAGAATGAAGATAAAAGGAAAGGGGGTGGGGTGGATACATACATAGGGTGTAATAGAAGAGGAATTTTTTTTTCCAACAATAAAAACATAGCATTGAAGTTCTAAATTGCAGTATAAGGTCTAGATCTGTATTAAGGGTTAAAAAAGGATGACAAAAACCCCTTAAAAGTGTGTATATAGAAACCAGCAAGTACTACAGCACTACTTCAGCGGTTGTATAATTATTGGGTATAATTATTCACCATGCTCCATTCACCTTTAGTGCAAATATATTCTACTTACTTCTCCTGAAATCTGAATATGGAACTCCCTCTGCTAATGAAGATTATGCATTGTATATGCTAATTCTGTCCCTCTATTGTACACTACATTTTTCTTGATTATTCCGAGTCTGTGTCTGGAAAGGAGGAATCAAAGTGGAACTGGCAGCGGTTTGGCTCTGTCGCAAGATTCTCAACGCTCGATGCTGCTTCAGCTATGCGTGCCTTGTAGATACAGGAGGTTTTCTGAACACACAGTTTATCGGGATGCTGCCAAATGAAATGATTTACACCTATTAAACCCAGGCGCTCACGGATTTTCATTACTTTTTCATTACCCCCTTTTTAAATAATTTGTAACTACTTAACAACTGCTGTACATGTATGTAAGCCTGGTGTTCAGCTAACAGAGCGCATGAACTCTGGATGGGTAACTGGACTGCTTTTGCTGCCTAGGTGCCAAGAGTTACTGATTTGGGGAATAGGCAGCAAACTAGATCTTCTGTATTCTCATCAGAGCCTGCCAAAAATCAGGAACGAAAGGTGTGCTATTGTAAGGCCTCATTTACACTGCTGCTGCTAAACCTGAGTTTAGGAGCTTTCTGCGTTTTTTTGCCAAAGTCCCTGAACTCAATTCAATAAAAGCCTATGGCCCCTTTTACATGGGCGTTCCGTATGTCCGGTTTTCATCTGTCTGTTTATGGATAAAAAACGGACACCCATGTATTTCTATGGACTAGCAGATGTAAATGGATGATCATCTGTTTACATCCGTTAATATCTGCATCCGTTAACATCCGTTTTTTTGAACAGAAGAAAACCCTATTTTGCTTCTGTTAAAAAAACCTGGAACGGACAAAAAACAGATGTAAATGAAAGAAAAACGGATGTAAATGGACAAAAACTGTGGTAAACAGACAAAAAACAGATTAAAATGGATGAAAATAGATGTAAATGGATGAAAAACATATGTAAATGGACGGAAATGGATGTAAACAAATGAAAAACGGATGTAAACTGATGAAAAACAAATAAAAAACGGATGAAAACGGATGTCAACTGATGAAAAACGAATGTAAACGGATGTAAGCTAATGAAAAACGAATGTAAACTGATGAAAAACTGACCTAAACTGATGAAAAACTGATGTGAACTGATGACAAACTGACATACTGTAAACTGATGAAAAATTGATGTAAACTGATGAAAAACTAACATAAACTGATGAAAAACTGATGTGAACTGTTGAAAAACTGATGTAAATTGATGAAAAACTGATGTGAACTGATTCGTTTTTTCTTTGAAAAAACGTGACTGAACTGATGAATAAAAAGGAACACCCATGTGAAAGGGGCCTATGTGTTCATGTACTAGAGTTTAGGAGCAGCAGAGTTTAGGGGCAGTTAAATATTCCTCTCCTAAACGCAGAAGAATTGCATTCAGAAGAGGAACATTTTGACCAAAAAACTCTAAATAAGTCAACAACACGCCTAAACGCATCTAAACGCTATCTGTGTTTAGCATTTGGGCGTTTGTTCATATCAATGGAAAATACTCTAGCCAATCAAATGAATAATGTCCAAGCACTAAGAACGGTATTGCGTTTACACTCATTTTTGACGCGTTTATCATTTTTCTGCTGCCAGGAGAGCTAAACGTCTAGGGGAGTTCATGTGTACATGAGGCCTAATCAGTGGCGGACTGACAACTCATGGGGCCCCCGGGCAATAGGGGATCAAGGGGCCCCTGTGTCCTTGCCCACACTCAAAAAAGCCTAGAAAAAAGGTACCAAGGACATTTCATGGGGCCCCCTACTGACCCCGGGCCCTCAGGCAGTGCTCGAGTGCCCGAATGGTCAGTCTGCCCCTGGGCCTAATACATGCTTCACTTCTAAAATGCAGGGCAGAGAAGATGGAGAGAAGACATCACATAGTTGCAGATGCTGTATGTGCTCTAATTTTACCCCCTGACAGGTGCCATGGTTGGTCATGTAATTGTGAATTTAGGTATGCAATTTTTAAAGCTTGATTTGCTTGGTGTGTGGGATCCTTTTTTTATCCTTGAAATGGGCTTTAGGTACCAATTATAGCTGAACTATTGGTTTTGAGATATTTGGCTTCTTCTTCCAACTTCATTCTAAAATTACAAAATATCTCACCTATTTCTGATGTCTATGCATTACCACAACTGGTACACTAATCCAAATATACATTATACCTTCTTTCTCTTGGCCCCATTACTAATGATCTGACTCCCCTTACATCAGTTCCTCACTTGAGTCAATACCATGTTTAATATTTATGTTCTGTACCTGGGAGAGCAGCTGAAGACTTCTCAAGGAGAAGTCTGTATGTGTAAAATACGAAAGGGAAGGCACAGATGAGTGGAGACGCGATGGATAGCAGAATGAATTAAAAACAGCGACGTGTTCAATTACTAATGCTGATTTAATGTCTCCGTGTTTTCTAAATGCAGCTAGACGGAGTATGTACTTGTTGTAAAGTGCAGGATTCTGGTATTGCCAATGCCTGAATTATGTCTATTATATAATTCAAGTAAACACATCTGTGTCTATAGAGAGGCCCAACTTTCTGAATATTTGCCTGCATCCGTTAACATCCGTTTTTTTGAACGGAAGAAAACCCTATTTTTCTTCTGTTAAAAAAAACCAAGAACGGAAGAAAAACAGATGTGAATGGACAAAAACGGATGTAAACGAAAGAAAAAAAGATGTAAATGGATAAATACTGTTGTAAATGGACAAAAAAATGGATTAAAATGGATGTAAATGGATGAAAACGGATGTAAATGGCTGAAACACATATGTAAACGAATGAAAATGGATGTAAACGGATGAAAACCGGATGTAAACTGATGAAAAACAAATAACCGATGAGTGGAGACGTGATGGATAGCAGAATTAATTAAAACCAGCATTCAATTACTAATGCTGATTTAATGTCTCCGTGTTCTCTAAATGCAGCTAGACGGAGTTTTTACTTGTTGTAAAGTACAGGATTCTGGTATTGCCACTGCCTGAATTATGTCTATTATATAATTCAAGTAAACACATATGTGTCTATAGAGAGGCACAACTTTTTGAATATTTGTCTGTATTCATTAACATCTGTTTTTTTGAACGGAAGAAAACCCTATTTTTCTTCTGTTAAAAAAACCCCAGAACGGACTAAAAACAGATGTGAATGGACAAAAACGGATGTAAACAAAAGAAAAAAAGATGTAAATGGATAAAAACTCATGTAAATGGACAAAAAATGGATTAAAATGGATGTAAATGGATGAAAATGGATGTAAATGGATGAAACACATATGTAAACGAATGAAAATGGATGTAAATGGATGAAAACCGGATGTAAACTGATGAAAAACAAATAACCGATGAGTGGAGACGCGATGGATAGCAGAATGAATTAAAAACAGCTACGTGTTCAATTACTAATGCTGATTTAATGTCTCCGTGTTTTCTAAATGCAGCTAGACGGAGTTCGTACTTGTTGTAAAGTACATGATTCTGGTATTGCCACTGCCTGAATTATGTCTATTATATAATTCAAATAAACACATATGTGTCTATAGAGAGGCACAACTTTCTGAATATTTAACCAGTGCTTCCAATTTCTGCAGTAGATAGGTGTGTCCCACAGGTGAGTCAATGGTGACCCCCAGCAGTGATATACTTCAGGTACATAGGCTGCTACTAATACTATGACCCCTCTAAATGCGACATCCATTTTGGTGTTGAGGACCTGAAGACAGAATCAGTGATGATGGGGAGATCTTCCAACCATTGTCCAACCAACCTGGAAATTAGCTTCTCACTTGAAGAAACTGTGGTGTGACATTTGAACTAAGGGTCAACCTACCTACTCTGCTTCTTAGTCTCTAGTAGCTTTTATCTGCCATGCAACTGGACCTCTAACTACCTGGAGGCCATCAGTTGCCTAACCTGACTTTAGCCTATGCTGAAAACTGAGCCCTGAGCTAGAACTAGACCACAAGGGACAAGGTTAACTAACATTACAGAAGCTGCATGTAAACTCTATTGCAATTGACAGGTTTACCTACTATGATACAGCAAGATAACCACTACACACGCACACTGTGCCACAGACCAAACTATCTGGTATGGTGCTTGTGAGATAACAGCAAGGGGACAGATATATTTTGGTCACCATTTAAATATATACATATATACACCTAGAAACTACGGGCAACAAAAGTATACCATTAAAAATAGGAGCACATGCTTAATAATCCCAGCTTCTGGTCTGGATTAGTAGCAGATCCCCTACTGTAGGACATAGTTACATAGTTAGTCTGGGTGAAAAAAAGACAAACGTCCATCCAGCTCAACCATAAATAAAAAAAAGTTATGATCTTACACTCACAGTTGATCCAGATGAAGGCAAAAAACCCAGCAAAGCACGTAGCAGTCCCTCCCACCAACACCTACCTGAGCTCTATCCCAATCCAGTTTTGTGCATGAGAGCCTTGGCTGTCTCCCTCCTCATTGGCTGAAACAGCAGCAAGAGCCGTCGGCTTCTGCCACTGTCAATCACAGCCAGTGAGCCAATGAGGAGAGAGCAGGGTGCATGACCGAGACAAGTCTGTGTGTGAATGGACACACAGAGCAGCAGCTAGGGAGCACGCTGCTTGCTGTGGGGGCACTTGGCAGGGGGGAGGGGCCAGGAGCGCCAATGGGGGACCCAAGAAGAGGAGGATTGGGGCTGCTCTGTGCAAAGCCATTGCACAGAGCAGGCAAGTATGACATGTTTGATATTTAAAAACAAAATCTGCCTATACAATCACCCTAATGTGCTTGTGTCCAAATTTTCTCTGGTAGCAGGGCACACTGTTAGAGATAAACTGTTAGAGATAAACTGTTAGAGATCGACTAAAAACCGACTTCAGAATGTATGTTTAGATCTTTAGGATAGATGCACATGGGTGGGTTCCTGCGTTCATGGCATATATCCTTGAATGCATACAGCCCTAAACGTAAGTATGCTTCGCTACAGCGACCGGTCATTCTGCCCCGCTGTATGAGACCTGAGGATGAATTACTCCACAGTACATGCAGCTACAGAAGTCAGTAAGAACTTGACTTAAGTCTCTTTTATTGCTTATTAAGCATATTTTCTATCCAAGAAGCTTTTTTCTTTTACACTCTCACTCAGATCAGGGCCATATTTAGATGTCACACTGCCCTAAGCACACCAGAATAATGGTTTTGTAGAAGTTCCACCTGTTGTGCAACGTGATTACTTGAAGAAAAATTAGAATGCACTAATGGAGGCAGCAGGGGGTCTGCTTTTTCACTGTATGAATTGCCAGACAAGATAAAGGAGAGATGAATTATTTCATGTGATCTATAAAGCATCTTCTCACTCTCTTCAACTTCCCCTGCACCCCCATATAGTTCTATTGCTGAGGTGACCAGTAGAGGGAAATAAAATTTTAAAAAAAGCTCCAACTAGAGCAACTTAGAGCTTACACTATCAGAATTTAGTACTGCTTTGTTAACAGTTTTTTTTTTATTAAAGCTGAAGTTTTAGTATATTGTTTTTAAATACAGCTTAAAATACATTAGTTATGTGTAATAGTGTGTATACCATCTCAGATGGCTGCTTCTGGTAAAAAAAAATCGCCCTGCAGCGTCACTTTGTCTGCCACCGGATACTGTTCTGAGCGGTTGAAGGTTAACAGCAGTGGCTGATACTGAGAAGAGCTGAGCTGCCCGTCTGCCCCCTTCTGCCCTCTACACCATTCAATGGGATCCCACTATTGTTGTCCCACAATGCATTGCATTCTGAGAATGGATTAATAGTTTAATAACAGAATTTCCCCTGCCCATTCACAGTCTCACAATCTAGAAATATGGAAAACGTGAGTAATAAATCAGACAATAAAGAAAGGATTGTACAGTATACAACACATTTTCTCCAGAATACAAATTAGGGAGAGTACATACTAACAAAGCTCTAGGTTGTAAACCTAGGAACATTGAAAAGCAAAAATTAGTGCTGATAATTAATAAATAGGCAGAACAATTTGACTCATTATCCTTTTTCTTGGTGATTGGCCCAGCATTATCAAATGGGGTCAGAGAGAAAGTACTTAGACCCGTTTATACCCTGGCTAGACAACTCAGAGCTTACATAATGAGATTCAGAAGTTAACACTGATTTTAAAGTGGTTGTAAACCTCAGACATGAAATATGAACAAAGCATATCCCTCTATAGTGTGTGCTTGTCTCCCTCCAGAGCACTAAGTGTCATTTATGACCACTGCCTTGTTCCTCTGCTGTCAGCATCAATCACTTCTGACAAGTTTTCCTGACACTAAGAGAAAAATGGTGACAGGGGAGGACACAGCATGTAATTGACAACCTCAATGTTGTGAAGGAGGGTGTGTCTCTTCCCTCCAATCAGCTCTCAGAGCTCTCCTCATTGATGCATCTTTATCTCTCTGCCCCTTGCTTTTCAGAGCTGAGAGATACTGTGTACATTTTAAACTCTGAATGGATATAGGAGGCAGGCTGCAGATAAACATGTACAACTTATGTAGAAGGATTAGTTTTATCTATGTATCACATGAGGCCAGTCACTTCACTTGGTATAGGTAAGGGTTTACAACCACAATTAAATGTCTATTGTTGCGCTAAGTGAAACAAACTAAAATGTAAGCAAAAAAATGCATAAATGATGTACAATTAACCTCCCTGGCGGTATTCCCGAGTGTAGCTCGGGGTAAAGTTTCAGTACCACAAACGGTAACTCCCCCGAGCTACACTCGGGAATACCATGCGGCGCTGCTCCAGGATCTGTTCTTCACTTACCTTGTCCTGCGCTCTCGCGATGTCCCTCCTGCAGTGTCCCCTGTAATGTCCTCCAGCGGATGCCGGCATCTGTCATCTGGGTTCTGTAACCTGCGAGCGTCGGGACGTACGGGGGGCAGAACGGCGGGAAATTTGAAAATGACAAAAAGTGACATTCACTAATTTCACTAAAATCACATAATAAAACATTACTGTATCAAAGCCTTTCACATACATTTTGTCCCGAGTGCTTTGTCCTGTGCCCTGCCTGCATTTTTACTGTTCTTTCTGCCGGGACACTGAGAAACGTCCATGGCGTCCAAAAAGCGTCCCTTTAGGTCAAAAGCAGTTTTAGACCGGCTAGAGAACAGCGATAGTAAATCAGAACCACTTGCAGAATTGAGTGATAATGATTTGTGGGGAAATTCATCATCAGACACTGAAAACGATTTTGCGACTTTGCTCAGTGATGTGCGAACTTGGCGCTATATTTCACATTTCAGTGTTTTTGGTTTGATTATATTATTGAATTAAAGGTATTATATTATTTTTTATGATTATTCATTAAATTATAAGGTATGATTAACATACCCGGGATGTTTACTAGACTCTTGTTCGGACAGATTTCAGTGAGTTATTCCTAAAAATTACAGGCCTTCAATAAAAGTAATACATATTTCCGTGCAAAAAAAGTACCGCTTTGAGCACAGAAATACTGACATAATCAGACCGCTAGGGAGGTTAATATATATCCAATGAAGGGCAGAAAAAAAGGAGTGCTCAATAGTGAAGCAATTCCAGAAATTGGAGTGCAGATAAGGTTAACATATGTGAAATAGTCCTTATAGGGTATATAGAACAGTCCCCTTGTTCCGTGATGAGTAGCTGAAAATCTTCATTCCAATATAATCACCAACTGCACCACTGTGATGACAAATTGGAGGCTTACCAGATCCTTTGACCTCTTAACTATAGGGGGTCAACAAACGCCTGTTATAAATACTTCCATCCAGAATCATATAACTCAGGTCAGATCACATATATCATGAGGCTCCTCAAACTCGTGGGGTTGATTTACAATCATATAAAAATAAAAAAGGTGCCTCTCATAGTGCAGATAGTTAAAAAAAAAAAACATTTATTGAGCAAACAGAAACGCACTTACAAGCATCATGAAATATATAACGATCATAAATCATCAAACAGCAAGGAACAATAGAAATGGTGATTCTTACGCGATGACGTCACAAGGAAGGCTCCTGGTTTACAACCACTTTAATAAATGAACAGGAGGAGAATATAATTCCGTCTGAGTGATTGGCCAAGCTCTGTCACATGGGAGCAGAGAGAGGGTTCTCAAACCTTTGTAAGCTCCAACTAGAACAACTCAGAGCTTACACAGTTGGATTCAGTTAGATTCAAGTTAGCACTTGATGTTAAAAAAATGGCCAACTGGTAATTGATGGGGTCAAGCAAAGCCTTGCTCAGCCCTCATGAGGGCACATGTTGAGGAGTTTCACATTGCTTTATGAAATTGAAATACATGCATGAACTTTATGTAAATTGGTGTCTAGAAGCAACACAAAATAGGGTAAAATAAAAGTAATTTATGCACATCTTATCATAGAAAATGCATTCGTATGCTGCAAACACATGTGGAGCTTATGAAAAATTGAAAGCAATTAGCTGTATGAAATTACTAATTTATAGTAAATTCAACAGTGCTGTCAAGGTTTGACTTCCTGTTTTCAACACCTAGTCATTGTCTACAGAAGCTCCAGGTGCTTGTTGAAAGATTTACTTTTGTAATGTAGATGGCCCTATAAACATTGTTTTTTCATTAACAGAAAGCATTTTACTCATGAAAGTTTAAAACCCTTTCGTGACTAGAGGTCATTGATGCAGCAGTATGCATTGGTTAACTTGACTACAATATGCATACATAAATAATTTTCAGATTTTTTTTTTAAGGATGCATAAGGCTTGCATTTGGTATACTGTTTTAATAAAAACTTTGTCCTGGTTTTGTTTATGATGGGCTGTAGGCTGACAAATACAAAACAAAACTTTTGTAGCACTAAATCCTTAGGAGTTGCTGAGTTTTGGGTCCCCCTATAGTCCTGCACAGCCAGGTAACACACATTTTCTTCAGACCTTGAACACAGACTTGTATTCTGGAGACAAACAGTCCTTGAACTTGTTTTTTAAGGTTTCATTAAGGGGTATTGAACTTGGATAGGGTTGAGGGGTGCATGAGGTGTCCAAGGGAACTGTGAACTGAGGACAAGCTCCTTAGCAACTACGTACAACTCTTTTAGATGGCAAACTTCTGGGAGAGCTCTCCAGCCTCTCCAGGTGTACCTCCCTAGACCGCAGATGAAATCTTCTCTTCACCCAGCTGCCCAGAGAATCCCTGGGCAAGGGGATCCAGCACCTGCCACTTTCAGATAAAACAGTCCTGGGTATAGAGTGAGTCTGGTTTCCCACTCAAGTGTTCTTTTCCCCTAACTGGCCCAGGAGGTGTAGGATTACTCACTCAGTGTTTGTTTTCCTGTGAGCTGGTGGGTTGGTAGCTGCTTTCATGCCTCCCACTGGGTTGGCTGTTTCCCTGCTCAACAGGTGGTCTTGTGCTTGGGCCAGTGTCTGAATGATCCTCCTTTCAAGCTTCCTGCCTGTAGGTAGGCCCCTTCCCTACAGCTCTTCTTCACACTCCATCTTCCACATGAACTCTCCTGCCTCTGAGCAGGCTCAGCCACTCTTAGGGGCTGACCTGACCCCATGCCAATCCTCCTGCTTGGGGATTAGTCAAGATCCCTTAAGAGTGCAGACCAGCTCCTTCTTGTCCACGTCTACTGAGTTGTAGAGACTTTTGCAAGTCTCTAGGGGGAGTTATCAGAGAGCTGATCTGCAGAGCCTCTCAGTCCAGACCCAAATTTGACCCTCTGATGATCACTCCTTAGCCATCTAATTAAAAAAATAATTAGCTAGCTCCCCATGGCTAACTAGGAGGGTGCTACACATATTTTTTTCTATTTTTTAGTTCCTAATTTTTTTTTATACTGTAATTTGTAGTTGACAATTAAAGTATTAAACAAATGTATTCTGTCGTCTTCAGTAGTGAATCTACTTGGGTTCAATTTTTAGGGTGCTTTTCTGCTTGAAATCAATGAAACTCAGCAGTGAGTCCCACTGAAGTCTTAGGGGGTGAATCCTGTAAGTAAATTTTCAAGGCTGATAGGTAAGCTATTGCCAAAAAAGGGAACAGGGATCTGGGCGCTGCCATAGAGGACAATTAAGCATAGCAACAAAAAAGAGGGTCCTTTTAAGCACTTTTACACAGGAAGTTCTGGTGCTAGAATTATTGCTCTTGCTATAACGTTTGCGGTGATAACTCATATGTGTTGTGCAAACACAGTGTACATCAGGGGCGGACTGACCATTTGGAAACTCGGGCACTGCCCGAGGGCCCAGGGGCAGTAGGGGGCCCCATGAGATGCCCCTGGTACCTTTTTCATAGGCTTTTTGAGCTTGGGCAAGGACACAGGGGCCAAATGATCCCCTATTGCCCGGGGGCCCCATGAGTTGTCAGTCCGCCCCTGGTTTACATATTTGTTCATTTGAGGAAGATGGAAAGATAGCGCTGGACCCACAGGTTTGTTTTACTGGTATTGTTGTCTTTAGGTCTTGATGTTGGTTTAAATGATCTGGTTCCTGGGCAGGCAGCTTCTACACCCCAGAGGATCACCACAATTTCCTTGGCTTGTAGTGTGATGTAAAATGAGTTGAAATTGAAGCACTACACCTCTGCTAAGAGGTCCAGATACATATAGCTGCCAAACAAACTGCTGATTAGGCCTGTGCTTTTGATTCACACTGGAAAAAATACCATTGTAGGTCCAGTCCACTTCTGGTTTGTTCGCTTTGTTGCCAGTCCAGCCCTGATGAAGAGTGAACTTAGACTCCAGAAACGCATTGGCTACTTTTTGAATTGTACCCCTGATCTTTAATGGAATAAAGTTGTATCTGGACCTCTTAGTAGTGGTGTGGTGCTTCAATTTCAACTCTTTTTACATAAGCTTGCGTGACCTACGTCTTTGCGTCTTTGTGCGCAAGCACGGGCGGATGGGAATACTTTACATTTTATTATTTCATTTTTTATTAATTTTATTTTAAATTTTTACACTGTCTCTCCCAGATCCTCAGATACCTAGATGTCTCCTCTGCCCTTCAAAGCATCAGATTTGGGCCAAGGGCGACTACTCTACAAAGCCAAGGGCGACTACTCTGTCCTCCTTCTCCTGGACCTCTCTGCGGCCTTCGACACAGTTGACCACCCCCTCCTCCTTAATAAACTACTCTCCCTTGGCATCGGAGATACTGCTCTCTCTTGGTTCTCATCCTACCTATCCCGACGCTCCTTCAGTGTCACCTACAATGGTGCCACCTCCCCCTCCCTCCCCCTCTCTGTTGGGGTCCCCCAAGGCTCTGTCCTTGGACCCCTTCTCTTCTCCATCTACACCTCCTCCCTGGGCAAACTCATACAATCTCACGGCTTCAACTATCACCTCTATGCTGACGACACCCAAATCTACCTCTCCACCCCTCACCTCACCCCCACTATCTCCGCCCGCATCACTCACCTCCTAAATGACATCTCAGACTGGATGTCGCTACATTTCCTCAAGCTCAACCTCTCCAAAACCGAGCTCCTCATCTTTCCCCCTGCCAACACCCCCCCCCCCCCATCCTATCCATCATCACCAACAACTCCACTATCACTCCCGCCCCGCAAGCCAAAGTCCTTGGCGTCATTCTTGACGCGAACCTCTCCCTCCAACCGCATGTCAAATCACTCACAAACACATGCAGGCTCCATCTTCGCAACATTGCCAAGATACGCTCCTTCCTCACCCCAGACACCACCAAACTTCTAGTACACTCCCTCATCATCTCACGCCTTGACTACTGCAACTCCCTCCTCACTGGCCTACCCAAGTGCAGGCTCTCCCCGCTCCAGACCATCCTGAACTCAGCTGCCAGACTCATCCACCTCACCACCCGCTCCACCTCTGCCACCCCCCTCTGCCTCTCCCTCCACTGGCTCCCGATTGCCCAACGCATCAAATTTAAACTCCTAACCCTGACCTACAAAGCCGTTCACAACACTGCCCCTGACTACCTCACCAACCTGATCACCAAGTACCACCCTACCCGTACCCTTCGCTCCTCACAGGACCTCCTTCTATCCTGCTCCCTGGTCTCCTCCTCCCATGCACGACTGCAGGACTTCTCCAGGTCCTCCCCCATCCTCTGGAACTCACTGCCCCAATCCATCAGACTGTCGCCTTCCCTATTCACATTCAGGCGCTCCCTCAAAACCCATCTCTTCAGGGAAGCCTACCCCACCCTCACCTAACGGCCATCCTCCCTCATTCCTCCCACCACTTCATCCCCCTCAGCCACTTCCTACTGTACCTTTACCCCCTCCCTCCTAGATTGTAAGCTCGTAAGAGTAGGGCCCTCTTACCCCTCGTACATTGTTTGTTGTTGTTGTACTGTGCCATGTATTGTCCCCCTATTGTACAGCGCTGAGCAAACCCTTTGGCGCTATATAAACTCGTAGTAATAATAATAATAATAATCAGATCAAACTAAGATTGATTTGAAGTGATCCTTGCACAAGATAGTAATGGCTTGTGTACACCCTGGCAAAACTTGAAGTGACAAATTACTTGTTTCGTAGACCATAGAGATAATTAGGAATGTTCCAGGTCTTGGGCATCTCTATGGTCAGGCGGTTTCAGTCCTGTGCTCCCCGTTGGAACAGAAGAGCCAGGAAAGGCAACAGGAGGTGGCGGAAGGGGGGATCCCCTTCTGTTGCCTATAAAAAGTGATCACTGGTATAACCACTTCAACCTCGAGATGTACGAGTGCGTCGCAGAGGCTAAAGTGATTAATGTAACTCTAGCAACATAGAAAGAACACCAATCTTTTACATGCTTGGGAGATGCCTTTAAGCTGTATGTGGTGTTATAGAACCATACATATTTATCCTGATTTACATCGATTTATATGATAAAGAATTCATACAGGTTAATAATAAAATAAAATTAAAAAAGAAAAATATTTAATTACATTGTATGTTGCCTGCATTCTTTGACAGCTGCTATTTCACTATATGTGTCGCATTTAGCGCAGGTTATTATTATTATTAATAAAATAAAATGAATGAAATAAATAAAGCCAAAACTTTATTTTGGATAGAGTGTGGGTGTATGACGGCAGAGTGGCTCTTCTGTGCTAGATCAGGTATCTACATGTGCCTGAGCTGTGCTTTCATTAGTCACAGCACAAGCCGAATATATGTGAATACATGTGAATATAAACATCACAGAGCTCTGTCCTTTCAGAGGTGATGTGCCAGTTTTCGTTTCCCTGCAAAGCAGGGAATAAAAACCCGCACATCCCTTAGTAAAAACAGAACACAGTGAATGCACCACACGCCGTTAGGCATACAGTTAACCCTTTGATTGCGCCTAGATGTTAACTCCTTCCAATCCAAAGTCATTAGTACAGTGTCAGTGTATATTATTAGCACTATAATACAGGCAGAAAAGCGAGCGCCAAAAACCGTAAGCTGCTCTTGCACCAAAAAGGTAACCAAAATAAAGAAAGGTGCAGCGTTAAAAACAGACTGTTGAAATAAAGCACTACATACAATAAATATATAAAAAATATAAATCCATATGTAAAAATTTATAAATTAATGGTATGCCCATATAAGGTGACATAGTGCAAATCACGTGTAAATATAATATATCCACAATATAGTGCTACTGATGTGACAATTGTGAGCACGTAATAGTGCTAGAAAACACCACTCCAAACTATGATATATAAAAGTCCACAGAATATTAATAGTGAAGATCAATCCAAAATGGTCTCTGGTAAGTGATCCGTATGCCTGTAATGGTCATTCAGGTGATGTGCCAAGAGTATATGTTAAGATTGCGCACTCACCAGATGCGTAATCATAATACGCATTTGTGTATATGGTTGTCAGCCCCCCTTAAGGATATTAAGGATATAAGCAGTCTGGTCTGGTCAGAGAGATCCCCTTCTCCTGAGTTATCTGCAGCACCACTACCATCCTCCAGAATGGGCTCATAAATAAAAAGTCCTGCTTGCAATCTTGAAATTAGATATAAAGGGTGGGTAAGTGAGCGCAAACAGATCAGGTGAGCAGCTAACTTACAGGGTAATCCTCAATACCTTGGAACATAAACTTTGAATGGGGTATGTAGCGCTAGAGAACAGATAATAAGCACGGGGCTGTTTACAATACGAAGTACCAATATAGCAGTTCATATAATAGTTCATATATTGTAGCCAGAGGAAAAATGGAAATGATCCAATGATGTTCCAGATCACATTCGGTGAAACAAGACAAATTAGTGAGGTTGTGTGCTTACCACAAGTACACACAATATGAGCATTGTATGTAATTAACAGCAACCGGGCATCATGGTCTGGTCAACAGCCTGGGCACCCTCTGGTCATATATGGACATCTGGGTCACAGGTACACCGCTGTCCAGGCCCCCTCTGGCTTTCAAATCCAAAACGCCACCTTGCATAAGCTCATTACAAAACGAGCCGGGAAGCAAGAAAGCGCTAATAGTGAAGTACGTTTATTTAAGAACACAAGACATAAACAAAGCAACCAGAACTCACATCGACATAATATAAATCCAGGCCCACATAAATAGGCTCCCTGGTGGTCAGTGGTTCACTCAACATGCAACGCATACAAATCAAAGTCCAATGTACAGAACCCTGGTGGCTAGTGGTATCACAAGTACAAAGCCATAGAGTATAATGAGTAGTAATGCAAATATACTCATCCAGGTCTGGTGAGGTAGTTCCCTGGTGGCTAATGGGTTCCTAGTAGCAAAAGGCGTCAATAGGGTGGATCCCCTAACATGTTTCTAGCCCTTTGAAAACGAGCTTTAGCTCGAAACATGTTAGGGGATCCACCCTATTGACGCCTTTTGCTACTAGGGACCCATTAGCCACCAGGGAACTACCTCACCAGACCTGGATGAGTATATTTGCATTACTACTCATTATACTCTATGGCTTTGTACTTGTGATACCACTAGCCACCAGGGTTCTGTACATTGGACTTTGATTTGTATGCGTTGCATGTTGAGTGAACCACTGACCACCAGGGAGCCTATTTATGTGGGCCTGGATTTATATTATGTCGATGTGAGTTCTGGTTGCTTTGTTTATGTCTTGTGTTCTTAAATAAACGTACTTCACTGTTAGCGCTTTCTTGCTTCCCGGCTCGTTTTGTAATGAGCTTATGCAAGGTGGCGTTTTGGATTTGAAAGCCAGAGGAGGCCTGGACAGCGGTGTACCTGTGACCCAGATGTCCATATATGACCAGATGGTGCCCAGGCTGTTGACCAGACCATGATGCCCGGTTTCTGTTAATTACATACAATGCTCATATTGTGTGTACTTGTGGTAAGCGCACAACCTCACTAATTTGTCTTGTTTCACCGAATGTGATCTGGAACATCATTGGATCATTTCCATTTTTCCTCTGGCTACAATATATGAACTATTATATGAACTGCTATATTGGTACTTCGTATTGTAAACAGCCCCGTGCTTATTATCTGTTCTCTAGCGCTACATACCCCATTCAAAGTTGAAATTAGATAAGCACCTGATTCTGTGGTTACATGTCTTTGTTAGTTTTCTGTGCCACTAACAGGTGTGATGAACTCATATCAACTGCAATCAGCAGGTGGTCTGAAGCATGACGGAAAAAGAAGAAAAAAGAAGATTATTATGATTACGCATCTGGTGAGTGTGCAATCTTAACATATACTCTTGGCACATCACCTGAATGACCATTAGAGGCATATGGATCACTTAACAGAGACCATTTTGGATGGATCTTCACTATTAATATTCTGTGGACTTTTATATGTCATAGTTTGGAGTGGTGTTTTCCAGCACTATTAGGTGCTCACAATTGTCTCGTCAGTAGCACTATATTGTGGATATATTATATTTACATGTGCTTTGCACTATGTCACCTTATATAGGCATAGCATTAATTTATAAATTTTTACATATGGATTTATATTATTAGCACTGATCACTGTATTAGTGTCACTGGATCTTACAAGGTGTCAAAACTGTCAGTTAGTGTCAATTTTCCCACCATACCATCACTGTTCCACTATAAGTTGCTGATCACAGCCATTACTAGTATTAAAATACATAAATAGAAATTCCAGTATATATACCATAGTTTGTAGACACTATAGAATTTTGTGCAATTATTATACACTTATTGGGATTTTCTTTTTACCAAAAATATGTAGCATAATACATTTTGTCCTACATTTATGAAGAAATTAGATTTTAACATTTTTTATTGGATATGTATTATAACAAAAATGAAAAAATATTGTGGTTTATGTAAAAATTTTCGGTCTTTATTCATTTATATACTAAAAAATAAAAACTCAGTGGTGATCAAATACCACCAAAAGAAATCTCTAATTGTGCGAAACAAATTATATAAATTTCATTTGGGTACAGTGTTGCATGACCGCACAATTGTCAGTTAAAGTAGCGCAGTGCTGAATCGCAAAAAATAGCCTGGTCATGAAGGGGGTAAAATCTTCCAGTGGGCAAGTGGTTAAACCTCTTTCAGATTCGCATTGCAGCCTGAACTACTGCTAGGAAGATTGGCATTTCTATTTATACTGGACAGCATTGTCACCAGGACAGAAAGTTGTGGAGATCCCAGTGGGGGTAATTGTACCTGTGACAACTGTCTAAGAAGGGATTTCTTTTTTTTTACAGAAACCAGAAGTAAAAGGAAAGCACCCCAATGGGGTACAGATGGAAAATAAAAACTGACAGGGGTTTTAACCCTTCCATATTCTATCCTACTCAACATTTGAAGGGGTGTTTTGGTCTTCGATATACTTTAATGAAACACAACAAATAAATTGTACATCATTTCAGTGTAAGGAAACAGTTCTTTCACTGACATAGTAATCCACTGGAAGGCATTTTTCTGTTATTCGCTGCCATATGATTGGATTTATTCACATGAGAGAAGAAGCACTTAAAGCTCACTTGTCATGTAGTAGAAAACATTATGCTGTAAAGGAAGAAGGTAGAACAGACAGACAGTTGCTGAGTTTGTTCCATTTGAGTCTTTTGATGTAACTTTGAAGTGAAGAGTTTGGAAAAGAACTGTGGGCTACATTAAAAAAAAACTTTTTTAGTCTCTAATGACAGAACTGCCTATATATTGTCTAATTTTTCTGATGTTGGGGGATTCAGCCTGTATGTAAGTTGGATGATCTATATTAGATACAGAGGCGTGACTAGAACCTTCAGGGCCCCAGTGCAAGAAACCCTGAAAGGCCCCCTTGACCCTTGGCTGGGGCCCTTCCCTCCGAGCCTGGTGGTAGAATGCCAGGGCGAGTGCAACCTTTGTGACACAGGTAGTTTCAATAATGTCAGTAGTTTTTTATTTTTGTTATTTTATGAAAAAATTTTAGGAGCCCCTTGGGTGGCTTTGATGAAATATCAGGGGTCTATACAGACCTCTGATGTTTCAACCTTGAGGCAGAGAAAGGAGATTGAGGACACATCCCTCAATCTCCATCTCTGTAGCCTCAGCTGTCCAGAATGAATGGACAGGAATAGCTCTGTACAGAGCTTCCTGTCCATTCATAAACTGAAGCATAGTAAACACAGTTTACCATGCCTCAGTTTTGGAAGAACAGAGTCAATGATCGGTCCAGATCATTGACTCTATTCATTAAGACAAGGAAAGGGCAGGTAAATGACACAATTACCAGACCCTACCCCGCTCTCCTTCCTGATGACAGGGGGCCAAGAGAGAGCAGAGAGGGGTTGGGAAAGAATACAAGGGAGGAGAGCACACAGGTGGGCAGCAGAAAGAAGCTGGATAGGAAGGGCAATGGACATACCCTGGCCACACATTCACATTATAGCAGTGTGGAACTAGCCACAAAATGAGGTGTCTAATCAGGGGCATACCTACAGGGGATGCAATTGTGAGCCAGCCTCATGCTCCTGGGCCCCCCTGTACACCTGGATGGGAGGATTGGCAGAGTGGCTGCATACACAGGAACCAATCTCTCTATTTTCCTCCTGCAGCCACTGAATGCCTGCTTCTCTTACTTTCCCTTCTGCAGACATTCAGCGGCTACAAGAGGAACAATTAGAGATCGATTCCTTTGTATGCAGCCACCCTGCTGCTCCCATCCTTGGGTACAGGGGGCCCCTGGAGCATAGGGCTGGCTCGCAATTTCAACCCCTGATTCCCTGATTGCCACCTGTGTGCTCTCCTCCCTTTTGCTCTTTCCCAGCCCCTCTGTGCTCTCTCTTGGCCCCCTGTCGTCAGGAAGAAGAGTGGGGTAGGGACTGGTAATTGTGTCTTTTACCTGTCATTTCCTTGTCTTAATGAATAGAGTCAGTGATCTGTACCGATCACTGACTCTGTTCTTTCAAAACTGAAGCATAGCAAACTGTGTTTACTATGCTTCAGCTTATGAATGGACAGGAAGCTACAGACTTGCAACCCCTGCAACCCCTTTAGGTATACTCCTGATTAGATACCTAGAGTCTCTCATTAAAATTTATTCGGCCCAGCCAATTCCAAAGCAGCTACAATCAGAGGTTTGGTCTGGGGAGACAATAAATAGTTGAGAGCACCTTTCCAGATCTATTTTTCACCTGGGGCTCTCTTCCTGGGGGGTTGCAATGCGTGAAGACTTCTGTTTGAGTCAGGCCTCAGGATGAGCCATGTGCTGAGGACCTTGGAAGCCTAGAGCCAAAATGAGAAGTTATAACTGTAGCATATGCCTGTAAGAAATTAGGCTGAATGGAAATACTCTTGCCTGAAAAGGGTCATAAACCATTCGGGAGGCAGGCTGCTGTCTGGACCTAGGAAGAGGGATCTTTGGCCAGAGACTCAGGTATTTTTGTCTGCTAACAGAGGAACAGAAGTCAGGTCTTGGCAAGAGGAGACACTATCAAACAGTTATTAGGCTGTCTCCTGCCTATCAACATTTACTGTACTTTTAGGGGTCGCTCTCAGAAGACATTCTACTGATTCATTATATTTGTCCTTCTTTTTTGCATTTTGGGTATCCTGCAACCTCTAAATCCTCTCTCCTGAGCAGGGGCGGACTGACAACTCATGGGTCCCCGGGCAATAGGGATCATGGGGCCCCTGCGTCCTTGCCCAAACTCAAAAAAGCCTATGAAAAAGGTACCAGGGGCATCTCATGGGGCCCCCTACTGACCCCGGGCCCTCGGGCAGTGCCCGAGCTTCCAAATGGTCAGTCCGCCCCTGCTCCTGAGTGCTCCAATTAATATTAAAACCTATTTCTATAACAGGAAGTAATGGAAATTCTCTCACTGAATACACAGACAGCAATAAAAGCTTGTGGTTATAAACCTTACTTATTCTATCCAAAACGTAACTTTTTTTTGGCTGGAGTTGGACTTTAAGGCCATTGGGGGTCAGTGTCAGCCATGTTGTGTTTGTGCCCCAACCATTGACACCTGTCAATTTTTTTTTTCTTCAAAAATGTCCAACCTATTTTTTTAGTCTAGAGATAAATTAACAATTCCTTCCATAATGTACGTTTTTTTTTTTATGGCATCACTCAACACGAATCAATTTTTTGAGTATTTCCTAATTGCTTGAAGAATGAGTTCATCCTGTCATGCTGTAAAGCATTCCCTCCTCTCATTGACAGATGTATGAACAGTTGATAGGGAGCAAATGCAGATGACTTATTGCAGCTTCATTATGAACTTTCATAAACCAATAATTAAAAGATAAAATCTCTGGAAGTTTTAGTACTATAGAACAGTGGTCTCTAAACTGCAACACAGATGCAGCCCTTTGCTTGCCTTTATCTGGCCCTTGGGGCATAATTCCTCCCACTGATATAAATGATTCCTCCCATTGACACCGATGATGGGTCGCTATTCTACCCACTTACACCAATGATGGGGCATTATTCCTCTCACAGACACCAATGATAGGGTGCTATTCCTCCCAATGACAGGAGTGGAGCACAATTCCTTCCACTGACACCAATCATGGGGCACTAGTCCTCCCACTGACACCAATCATAGGGCATTATTCCTCCTATTGACACCAATCATGGGTCACTAGTCCTCCCACTGAAACCAATCATAGGGCATTATTCCTCCTATTGACACCAATCATGGGGCACAATTCCTTTCATTGACATCAATCATAGGGCGCTACTCCTCTCAATGATAACAGTCATTGGGCACTATTCCTTTCACTGACATCAACAATGGGCATCATTTCTCCTACTGATATAAAGAATATAAACAATCCTGGGGCACAATTCCTTTCACTGACACCAATCATAAGGCACTACTCCTCCCAATGATAACAGTCATGGGGTTCTATTCCTTCCACTGACATCAATATTGGGGCATCATTTTTCCCACTGATATAAACAATCTCCACCAATCATGGGACATAATTCTTTTCATTGACACCATTCATGGGGCAATATTGCTCCCACTGACACCAATAATGGGTCACATTGTATCCTACTGATGTGTCAAGGTCCTACCTTTTCCCTGAGGTTATGTTACTCCATGTGCTGGCGTCCATCTTGGATTCTGCTGTGCATGATGGGAATCCTTTTATGCCTTCAGGTCTCTGAGGTCCATCCCCCAGAGGGGTGTGGCTGATGACATATAAGCCTGTGGCCCGCACATGCTCTTTGCACTTGTGCCTTGTGTCTTGGTGTTGCTATTACTCTGTTCTGACTCTCGTGACTCTCCTGGTATCTGATTCGGCTTGTGACTTGACTATTCTTTGTATTCTCCTTTGATCTGACCCTCTGTTGCTGAACCCGGCTCGTGACCTGTGATTCTCGTCTGCTGTCCTGTACTGTTTTGTCCTGTTGTTGTTGACCCCGGCCTGTCTGACTACTCTTTTGTCTCTTCCACCAGCTACACGCCATTGGCGGCGGCCATTACCGCAGCTGAGGTGTCTCGGGGGCCGCGACCTGGTTCCTGGCTGCGTCAAGTCCATCCCCACCATCAGGGGCCCTGGTGAAGGGCAGCCTGGGACTTAGACTCCACGCCCTGAGGGACTTCGGTCTGTGGGTGGTTGTTGTCGTCAGCCAGTGCGTTACATTGTTAGGCCTGCCTGTCCGTTCCTCGGCTCCTGCCCTGACATGATGCCAATGATTGGGCACTATTCCTTCAAATTACACCAACAGTAGGGCATAATTTCTTGCACCGATACCAACAATAGGGCACAGGGGTGGACTGACCATTCGAGCACTCGGGCACTGGGTCAGTAGGGGGCCCCATGAAATGCCCCTGGTACCTTTTTTATAGGCTTGTTTGAGTGTGGGCAAGGACACAGGAGCCCCATGATCACCTATTGCCTGGGGGCCCCATGAGTTGTCAGTCCGCCACTGATAGGGCACTATACTTTCCAATAATACCAGTGACAGGGACCTCCTTCTACTGGCCATAGGCATTATGTAATTTTTTTACTCCCGCTTACAACCAAGCTTGGGGCATTGTTTTCTCCCACTGATGCTGGTATATTTTCTACTCCCATTAGCCACAATCTGGCTCTCTAACATGTGAAGGGCAGTAAAGTGGCCCTTTGTTTAGAAAGTGTGGAGACCCCTGCTATAGGATATATTGTTTTGAATGGTTATGTGAAGTGGAGCTAGCCATGGCAGTTTCTAAGGCTACAGGCAATAATAAGGAACAAGCCCCTAGTGTGTAATTCTGGCTAACATTCATTATAGCTTTAATTAGCTACATTTTTTTATAAGTACAAAAGCAAAAGCCATTTTGCCAGTTATATATTGCTTAAAGACAACACAGTACAAGATACATGGAATTCCCTGAAATGATCATTTTACCTCCTTCTTCCAGATGCAGTAAAAAAAAAAATGTAATACCAAAGAATAGTTTATATCTAATGCCTGAAAAATCAGAAATGGGAATGGTTATTTTCTTGGAAATAATAGATATACCTCTTTATATATACTCGCTCACAGAATGCTTTTCCAGCACACAAAATGCAAAATTTTATTATGCGCAGGAAAATAAAAATCAAATTGAATGCCGGCTGCAGAAGTAGAGACTCCCGGACAGTCATCAGCTTTATTTCATGGCTGAGTGGATCGAGAGCTCCCACTCCGTTATCAATATCACTCCTTCACAGTTATTGACAGCGTGGTGGTGTGTTTGTGGCTGCAATATGAGGTTAATAACACCTCTGTCTGAGCTGAAATTACTGCCCTGGATGCGCAATGCAATAAACACAAAACCAATAGTGTTATGGCCCAGGAAAACATATAGTCTCTCTGAGATATGTACTTAAATCAACAGCAAGATTTGGCATGATATACTCTCTATATAAAGACCTGTGCTGGTCTCCTGTATATAAACCCAAGAGAAAAAATACTGTATATTGTACTTTACCAGTCCTTGGATGTGGTGGGTACATTGATTTTCATTGTCCAGGCTTTTTTTCTTTACTTTCATCTATTGATCCTGCCAGTAACACACTTCCTGTCCTAGGGTGACAACATTCACTCACCATACTGCATATGGAAGAGCAATGTTGTTACCCTAGCCTGCTTTCCTGATTTGGACTATAAACATCCCCCCCTCTTGATCACATAGAGGCGTGTTGACTTGTGGTTCACAGAAGATAGTGGCGAAGACTGATGAATCTGGGGGTCTCAATTCCATTCCACAATGGGTGACACCCCTAAACAAAAGCGGGACTTTAAAATGTGCCAGTAAGGGTAAAATACAAGTAACAATAATGTATAAAATCAGAATACATTTTTTTATTACAAAATCAGATAAAATTACCATCCATGTGTTAAAAACCATTAGTACTGCATCCAGTTACAACATGTTTCTTTCTTACAAAAACATCATTACAATGTTATATCAGCGTGCAAAGTTGACGCGTTTCACATTCAGCTTTCTCAGGATCCACGCTGAGATTAGCACATGGAAGATGGCTAAAAAAATGTACAAAAAAATATAAAATACTGTACAGTCTTGTAATAATACAATTTTAAATACAAGACATTCTTTCTCTTGTACATCAGAAACAATTGAGTACTGCCTGTGATACTTTTTTTATTTGCACTAACATACAATTTTGAGGACAAGCTTTCGGGGTATGTCCCCTTCTTCAAGGTCTAAGCAGTACTGCTTGGACCTTGAAGAAGGGGACATACCCCAAAAGCTTGTCCTCAAAATTGTATGTTAGTGCAAATAAAAAAAGTATCACGGACAGTACTCAATTGTTTCTGTCGCAAATGCACTAATACGGCTACAATCACCTCAAGCACTTGTACATCAGGGAAGAGTGGCCTGCAGACTTGTTTTTTAATCTGCAGACTACTATTCCCTGATTTACAAGTAAAAGAATGTCAAACTGCACCTGCTTACAAGTACCTTTAGAAGAAGAGGAGTAAATCACATCACCCCATACCCAGAGGTAGCAGATTTCTCCATACTCCTGGCATCTGTACAGACTTGTGTGGGGGGGGGGGGGGAGGGAAGCTTAAAGGGGGGGTGGAATAGAAGATGAGTGCAAGCTTTTACAGGGGCTAGAATTAAAGTGAACTTTTGCCTTCACCTGTTATGGAGAACACACTGTAAACATGTCCAGTAAAAAAATAAAAAAAAATATCAAGTTTCGTATTCGTATATTCTGCGACATGTCTTTGCTAAACAAAAATCCCAATGTGTATAAATGAATTGGTTTACGTGAAAATTTTAGCATTTACAAATGGCTGTATAGACATTGAATTTCATTTTAACTAATAATGGCGGCGATCAGTGGGACTGCGGCGGGCATTCTGACACTGGGGGGATCTGACTTGGTGTCACTGACATCCCCAGTGACACCAATACAGTGATCAGTGCTAACAAAAAGCACTGACACTGTACTAATGGTGCTGAGCAGGAAGGAGTTAACATGAGGAGCGATCAAAGGGTCAACTCTGTGCTGGGAGAGTTTTACTAGGGGGCGGTGTGTTGGTGCTTCCCTGTAAGCACACTGCTCTGGATGGCTGTGCACAGCCATCCAGAGCGGTGTGCCCGAGCCAACAGGGAAGAGGACTGTTAGTAAACAAAGCAGCCCTCCTCCCCATAGGTGATCGTTGGTAATCACCGGGTGCTGGCGGGTAACCCCCGGCCGGGACCCAGTGTTTGACAGCGCGCCCCCTACCCAGAAATGCAAAATCACATATATATACGTGATTTTGCGCACCAGTGACGCCCTGTAGCAGTATTCCTGCTATAGGGCGGTCAAGAAGCGGTTAAACACATCCTTATACTGTGAGTGTGTGATGCTGCAGTGACACTCATCAGTGGGCTGGTTTTGCCATTTGAATGTTTCCCTTCACCTCCTGTGGCAACCTTTTTTACATCACTTTCTGTGCTTGAAACAATGGTCACCAGGAGCAATAGTGAAGGTGATTCTCAGTACTGGGGCCACAGATAGGAATAAAAAATGAACACAAGAACCACTTGGGCTCTGCTTCAGATTTTTTAAGGGTCACTGAAATTGTCACTGGGCACACAGGCTCCGGACCAGCAGAACTCCAGAAATCAGGGGCTACCTTTACAAAAAGGGAAAGGAACCAGAATTGGGAATCCACATAAACACGTCAGGAACCTCATATCAGCCATCAGAAAGATTGTGCTCATTTGTAAGGGGAAAGCACAACAGATACTGGCACTTAATCCTCTATTTAAACATGATCTACATGGGATCATTGCTGGATGGTCTTTTAAGAAGTATCTCTGTTATCCTCGATCCTGAATCTGCTTGACATTGTTATTGACCTGGCTTTTACCTGATCTGCCTCTGGATTACCTTTGTCTGTTTATGTCTGCTGCCTGCCTGTGTTACAGACCTCAGCCTAGACTCTTGACCATGATTTTGCCTATCAATTCTGTACCTCATTGCCTGTATTTTCCAACCTCTGCCTGTCTCTGACCTTGATCCTGCTTCGGTGCCTTCCTGCCTGTTACCAAACTCGGCTTGTGACCCGACTCTGCTCTCTGTTCCAGTTTCCTAGCACTTGCACCCTTCCATTGCCCTAGCAGTTCCTGTCTCAACTTCCAGGGGTTCTCGGTCAGGAATTGTGCAAGAGACCACCCTCATCATCCTGAACTCCTCATACAGATACGTGACAGTCCAATCCAATCAGAGCACCAAACAGATGTCCAAGAATCCAAGGATTTTAATAATAAGATTGATTCATAACAGACAAAAGTCGATGCGTTTTGTGGGACAAACACATTCCTCCTTCATCAAGGTTTAGGGATTCTGTCTGTGCTTAAACCGACTCAGATAAGAAGATTCCAAATAGATCTACACTGTGATTTAAGCAGCCCATAGATGAGCCTGTTTTTCTTTGTTCAACCAGAGGGTTGAGCGAAGAAAACTGAATCAAATCCCACATTGACACACTTGATGTGGATGGGGGAATCCTCCCTGTTGTGCATTTGTATAATGAAAGCAGGAACTTCCCTGCCATCAGAATACACTGGTCAGCATTGCAGGCTATATTCTGCAGTGCTGGTCAAGTGGGGAAAATCCAACAGGTTGATTGTACAGAAATTGATTGGTAGATTGACTTCTGTACAACCTCAGTGCCCATACGTGGATCGAAATTCCTTGGATTGGTGCTTAAAAAAGTTTCCGGAGGGCAGGTTAGGCCAGAGTTAGTGCATGCAGCAAAGTAACTTTGCAGCACAACATATGTTGGATTTTTTTCTGCAAAGAATCAATGTTATCATGAAAAATCGTGGATTATTGGATATTTGTTTGGTACTTCCATTGGATTGAAAGCAATAAAAACCTAACAGGGGGTTCAGTCCTTCCCCAATTAATCCAAAAGTAAAACGAAAAGTTCTGGCTTGACATACACTTTAGCACAGTTGGTGAAAATGGGGTGGCATGCAAGGCTGTCTCAGTTCATTATGCCAAGGGCAGAAAGAATATGAAATTCAGTACTATGTATCCACGAGCCTCTGGAACCCCTCTGATATCTTGCACAAACCCCTGCAGAGTACAATGAAAAAAAAAACCCTCCATCAAATAAAACTGTCACGTTGATACTATTACGGCCTCATCGCGCTTCTTAAAGGGCTGCCCTGAAAGCTTGCAGTAATTGGATTTTCTGTCCTGCTCATTCCCATCTTCCTCAGAGACACTTGATGTGATTCTCAACTTAGATAGGAGGAAATCTATGGCAAGCTGGAGACCTGCATTTGTCCCCTGTACAGGATGACAGCATAGCTCTTACTCCCTGTCCACGTCAAGGACAGCCATTATACATGCTAAATGCTGCACTCATGTAATTACTTCTGTGCAGGAAATAGTTGTTTAATACATTTGAAATTATAGTAATTATTAACAAGTGTACACCTTTTCCAGCAGGAATAGCTCCCTTCCACCAGGGCTCGGGGAAGCAATGCATAGGTGCGATCGTGTGAGAGACACATTATTGAGAATCCAACTAAAAGCTTATATTTCAGTTTTGGGGAGGTTCAAGCAATTTGTATAACTAATGATTTCTAGATTTCATAGAGTAAAGTTCTGCTGAAGGGAGAATATTAATGATGAGCAAACTGGGCTGAGTTTGGTTTGTGGGAAGAATTGTGGACCCAGCCTGATATCCACAAATGACGAACATCGCCTCTGAACCCTACTGAAATCTATAAGAGCCAGAGGTTTAATTTTTTTCAAGGCCTATTTTCAAGCTTTTGGTAAAAAAGAGCATGGGTAGCCTGAGAGCTGTTAGGATCCAGATCTGAACCTACAACCTCTGTGGTGTTTGGCTGTAGAGCTGTCAGGATCCAGATCTGAACCTATAACCTCTGTGGTGTTTTGCTGTAGAGCTGTCAGGATCCAGATCTGAACCTACAACCTCTGTGGTGTTTGGCTGTAGAACTGTCAGGATCCAGATCTGAACCTACAACCTCTGTGGTGTTTGGCTGTAGAGCTGTCAGGATCCAGATCTGAACCTACAACCTCTGCGGTGTTTGGCTGTAGAGCTGTCAGGATCCAGATCTGAACCTACAACCTCTGCGGTGTTTGGCTGTAGAGCTGTCAGGATCCAGATCTGAACCTACAACCTCTGCGGTGTTTGGCTGTAGAGCTGTCAGGATCCAGATCTGAACCTACAACCTCTGCGGTGTTTGGCTGTAGAGGTGTCAGGATCCAGATCTGAACCTACAACCTCTGTGGTGTTTGGTTGGCTGTAGAGCTGTCAGGATCCAGATCTGAACCTACAACCTCTGTGGTGTTTGGCTGTAGAGCTGTCAGGATCCAGATCTGAACCTACAACCTCTGTGGTGTTTGGCTGTAGAGCTGTCAGGATCCAGATCTGAACCTACAACCTCTGTGGTGTTTGGCTGTAGAGCTGTCAGGATCCAGATCTGAACCTACAACCTCTGTGGTGTTTGGCTGTAGAACTGTCAGGATCCAGATCTGAACCTACAACCTCTGTGGTGTTTGGCTGTAGAGCTGTCAGGATCCAGATCTGAACCTACAACCTCTGCGGTGTTTGGCTGTAGAGCTGTCAGGATCCAGATCTGAACCTACAACCTCTGCGGTGTTTGGCTGTAGAGCTGTCAGGATCCAGATCTGAACCTACAACCTCTGCGGTGTTTGGCTGTAGAGCTGTCAGGATCCAGATCTGAACCTACAACCTCTGTGGTGTTTGGTTGGCTGTAGAGCTGTCAGGATCCAGATCTGAACCTACAACCTCTGTGGTGTTTGGCTGTAGAGCTGTCAGGATCCAGATCTGAACCTACAACCTCTGCGGTGTTTGGCTGTAGAGCTGTCAGGATCCAGATCTGAACCTACAACCTCTGCGGTGTTTGGCTGTAGAGCTGTCAGGATCCAGATCTGAACCTACAACCTCTGCGGTGTTTGGCTGTAGAGCTGTCAGGATCCAGATCTGAACCTACAACCTCTGCGGTGTTTGGCTGTAGAGGTGTCAGGATCCAGATCTGAACCTACAACCTCTGTGGTGTTTGGTTGGCTGTAGAGCTGTCAGGATCCAGATCTGAACCTACAACCTCTGTGGTGTTTGGCTGTAGAGCTGTCAGGATCCAGATCTGAACCTACAACCTCTGTGGTGTTTGGCTGTAGAGCTGTCAGGATCCAGATCTGAACCTACAACCTCTGTGGTGTTTGGCTGTAGAGCTGTCAGGATCCAGATCTGAACCTACAACCTCTGTGGTGTTTGGCTGTAGAACTGTCAGGATCCAGATCTGAACCTACAACCTCTGTGGTGTTTGGCTGTAGAGCTGTCAGGATCCAGATCTGAACCTACAACCTCTGCGGTGTTTGGCTGTAGAGCTGTCAGGATCCAGATCTGAACCTACAACCTCTGCGGTGTTTGGCTGTAGAGCTGTCAGGATCCAGATCTGAACCTACAACCTCTGCGGTGTTTGGCTGTAGAGCTGTCAGGATCCAGATCTGAACCTACAACCTCTGTGGTGTTTGGTTGGCTGTAGAGCTGTCAGGATCCAGATCTGAACCTACAACCTCTGTGGTGTTTGGCTGTAGAGCTGTCAGGATCCAGATCTGAACCTACAACCTCTGTGGTGTTTGGCTGTAGAGCTGTCAGGATCCAGATCTGAACCTACAACCTCTGTGGTGTTTGGCTGTAGAGCTGTCAGGATCCAGATCTGAACCTACAACCTCTGTGGTGTTTGGCTGTAGATCGTCTTGCTGTGCCACTCGAGATGCTGGACAGCTCCCTATCTGATCTGTTAGGATAATCTTGTGTTTTCTCTTGTTTCCTGTGAACCTTCAACTCTTTGCTCCTCCCATGACTTTCCTGATTTAGGCCATGTCTCTGCACTTCTTGTTCACTAGATTATTATGCTCTCTCCAGCCAGTATTTTGCACCTTTGTATACAAGCAGCTGTCCTCATCTTCACTAACACTTCTTACTGACCTTTGGCTTGTCCCTCGACTACGCTTCTGCTTGATCCCAACATGCAACCACTTGTTACTGACCTCTGGCTTGTTTACTGACTACATTTCTGCTTGAACTTAGCCTGCTATATCTGCTACTGGACCTCGGCTTGCTCACCTCTTAGTGGGGCGATCCTGAGGACCATGACCTGGTACTAACACCCTGTAAAACCCATCTCCACCATCATGAGCTCTGGTGAATACTGGTTAGTGCTTAGACTCCACACCTCAGATGAGCCTGCATCATCCGCCAGGGTGACCTTCATGCATACCATCTCATTTTTTGTGACTGAGTAATAAAGGGGGTTTCCGCTTGTGCTGACTGCTTAAAATTGCTGCCCTAGGCACTGTCCCATCATTGCCATTATGGCAAATTAAGCCCTGTGAACAGCATATGATTTTTTCCTACAATGCAGTGCCCAGACCTAGTGTCCAATCTCATGGCTCAAACACTGTCATATGATGGAGCAGGTGCACAGTTAATCATTGTAAGCTTCCACATTTTGCTGTGATGAAATATAATACTGAGTTTGACTTTACATTGCTGAAAAAAAAATACTGCATACTTTATTTGAAATAAACAGATTCCCTTCCTTTATATTCTAGCATAATATAGCATAGAATGCTGAGAGATTTCCCATGTTCTGATTAAGAATGATCTTGGGTTCACTCTGAACCCAGAAGTTATCTGTGTTTGCTGGACCAATGAGTTGAGGGCAGGAGATTCCCTGCCACACAACTACACGTTGCATAGGGGCATGAATGTGACACCGCTGACTTAATATGGCCATATGATCTAATATGAGGTCAATGAAGTCAATAAATGCCCGTAGCGGAAAAGAAAATTAGCGCAGGGCAGGCATGACTAGGCCTAGAGTGGGAAGGAAGAATAGAAAGGGTTAAGTATAATGCCAGGGGGTTTGAAAAAAAGGATAGCTGGGGTGCTGGTTGGTAGAGGGAGAGCGTGGGTGGGCTCTTCTGCACCTTAGGGTGGGGCGTCAGTCGGAGCTGGACGTTGGTGAGAGAGCTTCCCTCCCGCCCTCCCTATTTAGTGAGTATTGTGTTCCTGTCGGGGGGAAAGGGGGGTTATTTCGGTCATGGGCGGTTGTTGGTCTTCGGAGGCGGTTCTTATCTTGGAGGTACAGATAATGGTGTGGGAACCATCGGTGGTATGGTGTGCCCGGGGACATTCCAGTTAACCAAGGTTTAACTGGAAGGTGGTGGTGCTGCACTGTGGACGGTATGGTTGTCTGGTGTAATATCGTTGTCCGCAGGTGCATTTCAGATCATTTTTGGGGGGTGCCTTCGAAGACCAACAACAACTCTGTATGTTTCTGTTATAAGGAATGGTCGGTGTGTTAAAATGTTTGTTAATAAAAGGCCATGTTGGCCATTTTACTCCAAAATTGGTGTCATGTCTTCCTTTAAGTATAGTTAAAAGGGGGGGATCTGGATGACCTATCTCTGGTGCTCTAGTCATGAAAATCCCTGCCTCTCTGAGTATGTGAGTTGTGAGGAAGTTTATTGGCCCACCAATGACAGCTAACTTCTAGGCCCAAGACCAAACCCAAATCCGAACCCAAGCTCATCACTAGTTCTGATTAGACAATAGAGAGTAGAATTGTAACCAGCACATTAACCATTTCTTTACCGCGCTATAGCCGAAAGATGGCTATAGTGCGACTCTATTGTTCTGGGAGGGTATCCATGGAAGTCCTCAGGAACCACTCTCCCCACATGCCCCTGTGGTGTGCTCCTGACGAGCTCTGTGAACGTTGTGTCCTTTACACACAGCTGATAACAGATCGCAGTAAAGGGTCAATTACAGCGGCCCTCTACCATGCGATCAGCTGTGTCCAATCACAGCTGATCACAATGTAAACACACTTGCTGGATATTGGCAAGACTTTAGTTGCGCTCTGTCACAGGATGAGGAAAGGAGAGCCGGTAACTGGCAAGTGTCCACAGATAATTAGTGCAGTCTCATCAGTGCTGCCTGTCAGTGCCCATCAGTAGTGTCCATTATCAGTGCTGCCCATCATTGCCGACTATCAGGGGCGGACTGACAACTCATGGGGCCCCCGGGCAATAGGGGATCATGGGGCCCCTATGTCTTCACCCACACTCAAACCACACCCAAAAAAGCCTATGAAAGGTACCAGAGACATCTCATGGGGCCCCCTACTGACCCCGGGCCCTCGGGCCGTGCCCGAGTTCCCCAATGGTCAGTCCGCTCCTGCCACCTATCACTGCCTATCAGGGGCGGAATGACAACTCATGGGGCCCTCAGGCAATAGGGGATCATGGGGCCCCTGTGTCTTTGCCCACACTTAAAGCACACCCAAAAAAGCCTATGAAAGGTATCAGGGACATCTCATGGGGCCCCCTACTGACCCAGTGCCAAGTTCCCCAATGGTCAGTCCACCCCTGCCGCCTATCACTGTCCATCAGTGTTGACTATTAGTACCCATCAGTACCGCCTATCGGTGCTCACCAGTGCCATCTATCAGTGCCCAACAGTGCCTCCTCATCAGTGCCGCTCCAGCAGTTCCCCTCAGTTCAACCTTATCAGTGCTTCCTCATCAGTACCACCCCATCAGTGCCACCTCAGCAGTATGCATCGGTGCAACCTATCAGTGCCCATCAGTACAGCCTCATCAGCGCACATCAGTGAAGGAGAAAAATTACAAATTACTTGTTTGCAAAATTTTAGAACAGAAACTAAAAAAAAAATTTGTTTGAAAAAAAATAATACAAATTTCATTTGGGTACAGTGTTGTATGACCGCTCAATTTTCATTCAAAGTGTGACAGCAGTGAAAGCTGAAAATTGGTCAGGAAGGGGGTGAAAGTGGCTAGTGTTGAAATGGTTAAAGCAGAAAATATGGAGTTTTCACATTTTCAAGTTGAACAGATGGCTCAACAGCCACAGAAACGTAGCTTGCCTAGATCAGTGGCCCACTGATCTAGGTAGAACCTTTGTTTACCGGGTCTGGTTCATCTCTCTGTAGAACTATTAAATAGTCTGTAAACTTGTATTTTATTAATACCTAAATATATAATCAAAGTTGTTACTGATTTCTCTTTCATAAAGAACTTTGCAGTATATGCCAGATTATAAACCTTGAAAAGTAAAACCTGGACCCAAATTCCATATCTTTCTTGCATTCAGGTCTGGCCAGCAGGGGCGGACTGACAACTCATGGGGCCCCCGGGCAGTAGGGGATCATGGGGCCCCTGTGTCCTTGCCCACACTCAAAGAACACCCAAAAAAGCCTATAAAAAGGTACCAGGGACATTTCATGGGGTCCCCTACTGACCCCGGGCCCTCGGGTAGCGCCCGAGTGCTCCAATGTTCAGTCCCCCCCTGCTGGCCAGTTTATTTCCGTGACAAATGCTTTTACGTTCTAATTAAATTGAAATCCTTTCACTCTTGTTTATTAATACAATGCATTCCTTCTAAGCCCTGCACACGGGGTGATTTGATAACGCTGGTAACGTTAGCTGTGCAAAGTCATTTTAAAAACGTGAGTTTTTCAGCATTTTTAGCATTTTTGCATTAACATTTAGCGGCGTTTTTAGCGTTTTTTTACATTCAAAATTTTTTTTTTTGTGAAATAAAATCAGAAAACACCAGTTTGCCGCGATTTACAGTGTTTTATTGCATTTTGCTATGTTTTTCATCATTAGTCCTCATTCACACTTGACGTTTTTACAGTGGTTGTTTTTGGCTTTTGATATTTATTTCCTACAGCCAGTAAACCCCCCAGCATGTTATCCTCTGTGTCCATGCACACATAGACTGGAATCAACATTTTTTGGCTGGGACATTTTTTGGCTAGAAAAAAAAACAGGACTAGTGGATTCCTAGAGGAGTTTTTAAGCCGCAAAAAACGCTCTAACGCTGAAAATGCGGCAAAATGCGGTAAAATGCTGAAAACTGGTATTTTTGGACTTTTTTTGGTAAAAAAAAGCTAAAAAAACCCAAACACGGAAAAACACGGGAAAACGCCTTTAAATGCCGGAAAACGTCTCTAAACGCCAATGCAAAAAACGCTAAGAAAAGCTGAAAAACTCATGTTTTTAACGTGACTTTACACAGCTAATGTTACCAGCTATATCAAAACATCCCGTGTGCATGAGGACTTACAGCTAAAAAACTCCTCTAGAAACCCACTAGTTCTGGTTTTTCCAGCCAAAAAATGCTGATTCCAGTCTATGTGTGCATGGACACATAGGATAACATGCTGGGGGGTTTACTAACTATAGAAAAAAATATCAAAAGTCAAAAATAGGCGCTGTAAAAACATCAAGTGTTCATGAGAACTTAATTATAATAATTATATACGTAATTATTATGGGGCGGCACAGTGGCTTAGTGGTTAGCACGTCTGCCTTGCAGTAAATGGGTCAAGGGTTTGCTTCCCAATCGTGGCGCCTCCTGCATGGAGTTTGCATGTTCTCCCTGTGCTTGCGTGGGTTTCCTCCGGGTGCTCCAGTTTCTTCCCACACTCCAAAGACATGCTGGTAGGTTAATTGGCTCCTGTCTAAATTGGCCCTAATATGTGTATGTATGAATGTGAGTTAGGGACTGATGTGAATGTTCAATATATATATATGTGTAAAATTGACAGTGCTATATAAGTACCATAAATAAAAATAGCCATATAACTACTGTAGTAATTTTTTCTTCAATATGGCTGATTAGAATATTCTTCCTATGTTACAATTTAGTCACCTCACTTTTATAGGGTTTTTTCTGTAACATCTTTGTGGCCACCCTGCTCACAACTTGTATGTCAATGAAACAAATGTAACAATGCAGAGAAATCTTAAGCTGACCAAACATTGATCATTTTTTTTGGTTGGATCAGCTATACAAAACACTTTGCCTTTTTTATATGACAGCCAGCTCTGCCCCTGATTGGACGTAGGCGCTTTTCAGTCAACAATTTCCACCCGGACTCTTTGCTTCTTAATCAAGGATCACTGGGCAGGAAGCAGGCGACAGGTCCACCCATTGAACAAATTTAAAGCTAAATTCCAGGAATTCAACTCCTTTAATAACTGAAGGCATGCTATGAGTTAAGTCCAAGGAGGTGTATGACATCTATATATTTAAATCCAACAGGTTTTATAGTACTCCTGGACAGGGGCGGACTGACTGTGTGGAAATTCGGTCAGTAGGGGGCCCCATGAGATGCCCTTGGTACCTTTTTCATAGGCTTTTTTGAGTTTGGGCAAGGACACAGAGGCCCCATGATCCCCTATTGCCTGGGGGCCCCATGAGTTGTCAGTCCGCCCCTGCTTCTGGAAGACAGATATCACTGTAGGCTGAAATGCATTGTACATTGGTATGGCATAGAGCGGCCCCGAACCTCTTCTTTTGGGGTCCACCACCAGCACTGTTCATTCAGACAAGGAAGGGCCCAGTAAATTACATATTTACCAGTCCCTTCCCTTGCTCTCCATCCTGAAAGGAGAGGAAGGAAAGCCGGCAGCTCTGTAAGGGGGAGGAACATGGGAGCAGACAGGGGGGCCTAGGCAGCAGAAGGAAGGTGAATGTGGACAGGAGGGGTGGCGGGGGTGGCATTTACTGGAACCGATCCACTGTATTTTCCTCCTGTAGCATCTGAAAGCCGGAGGGAGGGAGGGAGGGAGGGAGGGAGAAGAGGAGAGTCTGGCTTTCAGCTGCTGTAGGAGGAAAATATATGGGATTGGTTCCAGTAAATGCCGCTCAAGTCCAGGTTTCAGGGATCAGCAAGAAACGGAGATGTTCGACCCATAACCTGCCTGCTATCAATGGGTAGATCACAATGGACGGGTTGCTGACTCCCGCATTATGGTAACAAATATTTTAGCTTTAGAACCACTTTAATTACATCAATACATCTGCTCACTGAACGCAGAGCCAGCTAATCAGCCTCACCTTAAGTTTCATTAATCGAGATCAAGTGATCAAATGATCACTCTCTGCCCGCATCGCCCACCTCCCAAACGACATATTAGACTAGATGTCGCTCCATTTCCTCAAACTTAACCTATCCAAAATCGAGCTCCTGGTCCTCCCCCCTCTGCCAATCCCTTCATTGGCTCCCGATTGCCCAACGCATCAAATTCAAACTGCTAACTCTGACCTACAAAGCCATTCACAATGCCGCCCCGAACTACATAACTGACCTGATACCCAAATACTACCCTACCCGTGCCCTCCGCTCCTCACAGGACCTCCTACTCTCTAGCTCCCTGGTCTCCTCCTCCCACGCCCGATTGCAGGACTTCTCCAGGACTTCCCCCATCCTCTGGAGCTCCCTACCCCAATCCATCAGACTGTCACCTACCCTCCTCACCTTCAGGCACACCCTGAAAACCCTCCTCTTCAGGGAAGCCTACCCCAACCTCACCTAACGCCCGACCTCACCTAACAACTCCCAACACTCCATCCCCCACAGCCATCTCCTCCTGTACCACCTTCCCCTCCCTCCTAGATTGTAAGCTCGAAAGAGCAGGGCCCTCAAAGCCCTCGTGTATTGTATTGTTACTGTCTTGTCTCATGTTCTGTCCCCCTTGCTACTGTACAGTGCTGAGCATACCCTTTGGCGCTATATAAATACTGTATAATAATAATAATCTAATGCTAGTGGCAGGTCACATAACAATGCACTGTAAGATCTGATAAGTGGAGTCTCAAAGCTGAAGTTCAGTCCGCTTATATTTTGCCTTTCTTGGTTCCTCCTTTCCTCCTCATCAACCTACTAATGACCTCATTTAATAAAACCTGTTTTTATTGCATACCTTGTTTTAGACCAAGTGATCACTGGGTCTTTGTGCTTCTCTATGCAATGCAGGCAAATCATGGCTGGTGGCAGGGGCTATTAGGGGGTTGTACACAGCTTCCTGAAAACAGGAAGCTGTGGTAACGTTCACACATGATTCAGAACTTCCATGATGGTAAGAACTGAAATCCAGTAAATGAACAGGGGTGGGCCAGGGACAGTCATGCTTGGGAGGAAAGAGCTGGATCAGGGGCGGACTGACAACTCATGGGGCCCCCAGGCAATAGGGGATCATGGGGCCCCTGTGTCCTTGCCCAAACTCAAAAAAGCCTATGAAAAAGGTATGAGGGGCATCTCATGGGCCCCCCACTGACCCCGGGCCCTCGGGCAGTGCCCGAGTTTCCAAATGGTCAGTCCACCCCTGAGCTGGATGAAGCCGGCCATCCTACATCCAGGAAATTAAACATACTGTGACTTTTTTGCAACTTCTAATGCACACTGTGTGGTCCTCACAGTGTGCAGTGAAATCAGAATAAGCAGAGGAGAGGCGCCTGCACAGCTGTGCATGACTGAAGAAAAGGAGTTCAGTGTCAAGGACAGGTAAGTCTTTCTTCACCTTTACTCTTTTCCCCTGCACTGACATGACTGGTAACATACAATTAACATATGACTGTTGGAATTCTATAGCACACAGGTAAGCGTCTCAATTTGGTAACTTGCAAATGCTTCGCAGGACTTTTATCCCCTGCCTAGTGAAGCACAAATTGCCCTGTCACAGCTCCTTGGGGTACAGGTCCTTTAAACACTTACAAACTGCGGGATATAATCCCCCATAATTCTGCAGTTCATGCTAACTAGCTTTTAACAAATCAATTACTCTTAATTGCTGCAGGTTATTAGAATAATGGATTTGCTAGACTGCCGTGGTTTTATCCAGGCTGAGCGAGGAGGTTTAAGATTTAAAGACACACCATCCATTATCATTTCCTACACAAAAAAATATGGAAAATCCAGCAGCTATCTTATAGTATGCAATATTTTCTTTACTGTCTGCCATTTGATCATTTTACCAAAGGACCCCTTAGCACAGGGGTCTCCAAACTTTCTAAACAAAGGGCCAGTTTACTATCCTTCAGACTTCAGGGGGGCCGAACCTTGGCTGGTGGGAGATAGGGTTGCCACCTCATCCTGCACCGCATATGTGTGAACCCAGCCTTAGGGTTGCCACCTCATCCCTTTAAAACCGAACACATAACAATTACACAGGTTCTGTGGCTGATTAAACTCACTAATGCAGGCCACAGATGGGTCGAAAATCGGCGGATTTTTCGCACCGTTAGTGGTTTAATTGGTCGGCCATTTTTCGGGGGTTTGGCACATCTTTTTTTTTCGGTAAAGTTGGAACATTCGCGGCCGATTTTGACAATCGGCTGATTTTCCCGGCAATGATTGTCAAATCGGCCGTTCGTTTTACCAATAAAAAAATCTGCGCATGAGCCGTGACCTGCAAGAAGAAGAAAAAGAAGAAGAAGAAGAAAAAGAAAAAGAAGAAGAAAAAGAAGAAGGAAAAAAAAGAAGAAGAAAAAGAATAATTCCAGTCCGCTATTATATTTTACATGAAAAGTCTTTCGGTTGCAACAATGTATCTATTTGTATCCGAATAAAACCATCTGTATCCGAAATGGATACAAATAGATACATTGTTGCAACCACAATACTTTTCATGTAAAATATAATAGCGGAGCTGTCTGCAAGGGACAGAAGTAAAAATGCCGGCCGTAGACGGGACGAAAATTTTTTACCATTGGTGGTAACGTTGGCCGATTGAACGACTGATTTATTTTTTTTTTTAAAAACAGCTGATTTTCGAACTGTTTGTGGCCTGCATTAGTGCCTTATCTGCCTCAGAACCTGTGTAATTAATACATGTTCAGTTTCAAAGAGATGAGGTGGCAACCGTAAGTGGGAGTAGAAATTGGCCTGGCGTCAGTGGGAGTGAACAATGCATCTTTAGTATTGGGGGGGGATAACACCCCATTATTTGTATCAGTGAGAGAAATAGTGCCCCATCATTGGTATCAGTGGGAGGAACAGTGCACCATCGTTGGTGTCAGTGGGAAGAATAGTGCTCTATCATCATAGGTGCCAGTGGGAAGAATAGTGCCCCATCATTGGTGTCATTTGGAGGAATACTGCCCCATAATTGGTGTCAGTGGGAAGAACAGTGCCCCATCATTGGTGTCAGTGGGAAGAATACTGCCCCATTGTTGGTGTCAGTGGGAGGAATAGTGCCCCATTTTCTGTTGTCATTGGAAGAAATAGTGCCCCGTTGTTTGTGTCAGTATAAGAAATAATGCCCTGCATGAATTGTTTCAGTCAGAGGAATAGTATTGGGGGGGGGGGGTAGCACCCCATCGTTTGTATGAGTGAGAGAAACAGTGCCCCATCATTGATATCAGTGGGAGGAACAGTGCACCATCATTGGTGTCAGTGGGAAGAATAGTGCCCTATCATCATTGGTGTCAGTGGGAAGAATACTGCCCCATCGTTGGTGTCAGTAGGAAGAATCCTGTCCCATCATCAATGGTGTCAGTGGGAAGAATATTGCCCCATCATTGGTGTAATTTGGAAGAATAGTGCCCCATTTTTTGTTGTCAGTGTAAGGAATAGTGCCCTGTTGTTTGTGTCAGTATGATAAATAGTGCCCTGTTGTTGATATCAGTAGTATGAATTAGTTTGCATGAATTTTATCAGTCAGAGGAATAGTGCACCATCAGTGGTATCAGTGGGAAAAATATTACCTCATCGTTGGTGTCAGTGGGAAGAATACTGTCCCATCGTTGGTGTGAGTGGGAAGAATACTGCCCCATCGTTGGTGTCAGTGGGAAGAGTACTGTCCCATCATCATTGGTGTCAGTGGGAAGAATAGTGCCCCATTGTTGTTGTCAGTAGAAGGAATAGTGTCTTGTATCAGTGGGAGGAACAGTGTCCCAAGGGCCAGATAAAGGCAAGCAAAGGGCTGCAGTTTGGAGACCACTGCCTTAGCAGTTCAAAAAGTGGTAGAATGAACAGCAGGCCACCCAACAGGAAAAAGTGAATGACCTCTATGTGACTTTTCTTTTTTTTTTTATAAATTATTTATTTATTGGCGACAATATATGTAATCAACTTGTGTAGAGAAAGAACCTCCATCCAGTCAACAACAGTACTTCTAACATTCCAGTTTTTAAACAATGTTTTTTATTGCTATGCAAAGTGTCTCATGGGGCATTTTGCAGAGCAGACTGGACTTCACCCTCACCATTGAGCTAGATCTCTAGATCACGGGTGTCAAACTAGCGCACCTCCAGCTGTTGCCAAACTACAAGTCCCATGAGTCATGGCAAGATTGACAGTTACAAGCATGACTCCCAAAGACAGAGGCAGTTTGATACTCCAGCTCTAGATGTTACAACAAGCTGACAGCCATATCTTACTATGTTCTTCAGGGTTACAGGAGAGCTGGCAATTGCTGCTCAGTAAATAAAGCCTGAAAAACCTGTTTGCAGACTTCATTCTAAAGTACATTGTTACAATATTGCAAAAAAACCCCCAAAAAAACATACTCACCCAATGCAGCTCCCATTTCTTACATTTTTAAATGGAACTTGAGATAAACAGACCCATAACAAGGGCATTTGGTAAACACTTTAGAAACACAAACAGCTTTAGCAAAGGAACAAATATAATTGAATAAAGTTGAAAAACTCTGGCTAACTTAAATTAGATAAAAACCCTAAATGGCATTTAGTTTACTAAAGCCGTGTGTATCATAAACAGTTGACCAGCTTCAGGACCTCAGAGTCCTGGAAGGATGTAAATGGACATAATTGTTCATAGAGCTGCATGGAGCGTTCGATCAGGTCCAGCTGAAAAACCGATAGGTGGACTTGATCAGAATGTCCATGTGAAAGGGGCCTTAGGGTGGCTACATTTCCTCCTCTCCCACATCTATGGAGGAGCAATGTAGCCACCCTTGGACAGCAGCATAAGTTATCCAGTGCCCATGGTGAAGATGGCAACTTGTGCCCAGGGCACATATTCCTTCTACCCCCACCCTTGCCTCAGCCCTTTAGTTGCCTGTATGTTGAAAAGGCCATTTACAGCCTGCATTGGAAACTCCACTGGTACAATACAGGAGCAAAGGTGGAAGACGCTATCGGGCGGCACAGTGGCTTAGTGTCAACCAATTAAATAATTACCGCGCTCTAATACTGACAAAAGTGCATAATGCTTATGAAAAAGTTAAAATTAATATATAATTGATGGTGACTGATAAATTAAAATGAAAAAAATAAATAAATATAAAATTAAATTAAAATAGTGATATCATAACACCAAATCACTGAATGTACAATACTCATAGAAATGTGCAAATGTTCCATAAATAGATAATATATAGTGTAGAAAAATAAACAATATTGTCCCAAGTGCAAATGTGCAAAAAAATGTTCCAGCAAAAACAAATATACTCTCCTTCAATGAATGTAAAGATGGGATCTTGCAGCTTAGCTGTGAGCCTGTGTAGCTGTGAGGCTGTGAGGGATGCTCCCTCCTATAATCCGCTCCTTATTCCAATGCCTGTGTGTTCCTCGTGTATCTCATGCAAAAGAGAATAAAAGATATGGTGCCTTATCCCAAAAATAAAATCAGCTTTAATGTGCTTCCATGTTGCACTCACATGTAATACATAACATTGCGCTTTGAATGTGTCAATAGCCGCAGCTTGTGGTAAGGATCAGAGTAGAGGGTGTGTAACCACATGCCTTCAGTACTCGCCGTATTGTGGATCAAATGCGCGGTGACGTCACTGCCCCTCCCCAACGCGTTGCGCCACAGGGATTACGTAGCTTCGTCCGGGAGATGATGTCAGTGGCTTAGTGGTTAGCATGTCTGCCTTGCAGTAAATGGGTCATGGGTTCGATTCCCGACCATGGTGCCTCCTGCATGGAGTTTGCATGTTCTCCTATGCTTGCATGGGTTTCCTCTGGGTGCTCTGGTTTCCTCTCACACTCCAAAGACATGCTGATAGGTTAATTGGATCCTGTCTAAATTGGTCCTAATAGGTGTATGTATGAATGTGAGTTAGGGACCTTAGACTGTGCACCCCTTGAGGGTTAGGGACTGATGTGAATGTACAATATATATGTAAAGTGCTGCGTAAATTGAAAGTGCTATATAAGTACCTGAAATAAATAAGACAGAGATGAAGCTTTGCCACCGTGTAACAGGGAAAACCTTCACAGAGACCCGTATGGTAGAATTACCCAGTATTTTTAATGAAGGCCACTGTTTTAAAAATACTAAAAATTACCTTTCAAATAACATTAATCTGTTAAACTTTAATAAAATGTTTGTGATTTTGTCTAAATACACTTTAATGAGAAGCTACATATATATTTTAGATAAAATAATCAGTGCGTATAGCATCAACATCAGCACACAGTAGTAAGAAAATTCTTCTAAATAAATTTTATCCAAAATAAAGTTCCTAATTGTCCACAGCAAACAGTATTAGTAAATCCTTCTATATAAAATGACTAGTATTATAGGTTTACCGACCATTTAGAATACATTTCCGCTGAAGCAGATCGTGAGCAGATACATAATTGGCGTGTAGCTTTGCCGAGAGAAAGGTTACATCTATGCATAAAAATGATAGGCTTGGAATATGCATTTTCACAATTGACATGCTTAGATCTAGTAGGTGGCGTTGTATCCATTACCATAAATAACATATATTTAAAACTTTATGCATAGCCTGCCGGCAGAAAAGGTGCACATATAACAAGCAATGAGCTAACAGTAACCAAACCAACAAAGCAAATTCAAAACAAAAAGAAAGACAAGGAAAGCATATTTTATTATTTCTCACAATATAAAGTTTGACTGTAATCCCATCCAATAATGACCACTGTGAAAGTTCAAAAAACACGATGACATTGCTAATAACCAACAAAGCTACAACACAATCAGGCATGACTCCGTGAGATAGTCTACGTAGAGCAGGGACGGACTGACCATTCGGGCATTGCCTGAGGGCCTGGGGTCAGTAGGGGGCCTGGTGAGAGGCTCATTGGGCACAATTCACTAAGCGGTATCTTACCGAATCCGAGTATGCGCTAGGATACCGCATAGCATGTTTTTTAAAAAAAGTTTGAATTCACCAAAAAAACGCTACTAAAGTACCGCATGAGTTATTTTATCACGGCATGCAGTATTTTAGTAGTGAAAAAACATGCCTTAATGTTTCAGCTGGCAGAGGGGTTCCCCACTGGCAGCTGAATGTAAAAGAAAGAATTGCAATTAAAAAAACTAATAAAAAAAAAATGATGCGGGGTCCCCCCCACCATCCATACCAAGCCCTTCGAGTCTGGAATGGATTTTGAGGGGAACCCCCATGCCAAAGTTTAAAAAAAAATGGCATGGGGGTCCCTCCACAATCCATACCAAAATATTGTGATTGACGTGGGATCTACTTCGGGGGACATTCTTTTATTTTTCTTCTTTTAATAAAGGACCTGTCAAAGACTGTCTCCTGTCTTTTTTCAAACTACACTTTTTTTTGTGAATTGGTAGCGGTACCATGTACCCCATACTCATTCACATGGGGGGGGGGCATGATCTGGGGGCCTCCTTGCTAAAGGGGGCTTCCAGATTCCTATAAGCTCCCTGCCTGCAGACCCCCATAACCACAGATCAGGGTTGTGGGGAAGAGACCTTTATCCCCATCAACTTGGGGACAAGGTGCTGTGGGGGGGACCCCCCCAAAGAACCCTCCCATGTTGATGGCATGTGGCCTGGTATGGTTCGGGAGGGGGGCCCTCGCTTGCCCCCCCCTTTCCTGACCTGGTATGGATCTTGAGGGAGACCCCCACTTTTTTCTTAATTTTGGTATGGGGGTTCCCCTCAGAACCCATACCAGACCCGAAGGGCTTGGTATGAATGGAGGGGGGACCCCCACAACATTGTTTTGTTATTTTTAAAATTATTTTGAATGCCCTTTCTATGCAGCTTAGCTGCAATATATACAGTTGCAAGAAAAAGTATGTGAACCCCTTGGGATTACGTGGAGTTTTGCATGAATTGGGCATAAAATGTGCTCTGAACGGCATCTAAGTCACAACAATAGAAGAACACAGTCTGCTGAACATAATACTACACAAACATTAGATGTTGCCATGGTTTAATTGCACATAACATGTAAACATTCACAGTGCAGGGAGGAAAAAGTATGTGAGTCCCTAGCTTAATGACTTCCCCCAGAGCTAATTGGAGCCAGGAGTGAGCCAACCTTGACTCCAATCAGTGTGGTGATATTGGATGTGTTGCTGACAGCTGTCCTGCCCTTAAAAAACACACACCTGTTTTGGGTTTACTGGTTTCAAGAAGCACTGTCTGATGTGAACCATGCCTCGCATAAAAGAGCTCTCAGAAGACCTACGAAAAAGAATTGTTGACTTGCATGAAGCTGGAAAGGGTTACAAAAGTATCTCCAAAAGCCTTGATGTTCATGTGTCCACGGTAAGACAGACTGTCTACAAATGGAGAAAGTTTAGCACTGTTGCTACTCTCCCTAGGTGTAGTCGTCCTGTAAAAATGACTGCAAGAGCACAGCGCAGAATGCTGCATGAGGTAAAGAAGAATCCCAGAGTGTCAGCTAAAGACCTACAGAAATCTCTGGCACATGCTAACATTTTTGTTAACACATCTACAATAAGGAAAACATTAAACAAGAATGGAGTACATGGGAGGACACCACGGAGGAAGCCATTGCTGTCCAAAAAGAATATTGCAACACATTTGAAGTTTGCAAAAGAGCACCTGGATGTTCCACAGCACTACTGGCAAAATATACTGTGGACAGATGAAACCAAGATTGAGTTGTTTGGGAAGAACACACAACACTATGTGTGGAGAAAAAAAGGCACAGCACACCAACATCAAAACCTCATCCCCACTGTGAAACATGGCGGAGGGAGCATCATGGTTTGGGGCTGCTTTGCTGCCTCAGGGCCTGGACAGATTGTTGTCATCGATGGGAAAATGAATTCCAGAGTTTATCAAGACATTTTTCAGGAAAACGTACGACCATATGTCCACCAACTGAAGCTCCGCAGAGGATGGGTGATGCAACAGGACAATGACCCAAAGCATACAAGTAATTCAACAGAACAATGGCTGCAACAGCACAGAATACGCCTTCTGGAGTTGCCCAGTCAGAGTCCTGACCTCAACCCGATTGAAATGCTGTGGCATGACCTTAAGAGAGCGATTCACACCAGACATCTCAAGAATATTGCTACACTGAAACAGTTTTGTGAAGAGGAGTGGTCCAAAATTACTCCAGATCGTTGTGCAGGTCTGATCTGCAACTACAGGAAACGTTTGGTTGAGGTTATTGCTGCCAAAGGAGGGTCAACCAGTTATTAAGTCCAAAGGTTCACATACTTTTTCCTCCCTGCACTGTGAATGTTTACATGTTATGTGCAATTAAACCATGGCAACATCTAATGTTTGTGTAGTATTATGTTCAGCAGACTGTGTTCTTCTATTGTTGTGACTTAGATGACGTTCAGAGCACATTTTATGCCCAATTCATGCAAAACTCCACATAATCCCAAGGGGTTCACATACTTTTTCTTGCAACTGTAGGTGGTGTGTTGTGTGGGTGTGGCTTGATTGTAGGCAGAGACACAGGGGGCCCCATTATCTCTTATTGCCCGGGGGCCCCAGGAGTTGTCAGTCCGCCCCTGATGTAGAGTAGTGCTAACTATTAGAAGGTAGAAAAGAAACCTATGGGTCTATATAGAATACCATCAATACACAGTAATTCATTGAAGTCTGTAGACCAGGGGTCTCAATGTTTTAATCAAAGAGCCAGTTTACTTTCCTTCAGGCTGTAGTGCGGCCAGACTGTGGTCAGTGGCAGTAATATAATTACATAGTGCCTGTGGTCAATAGGGGGAGGAATTGTGCCCCATAATAGCTATTAGTGATAGGAATAATGCTCTATTGTTGGTGTTAGTGGAAGGAATAATGTCCAATAATTGGTGTCAGTGGGAGGACTGGTGCCCCATCATTGGTTTCAGTGGGAGGAATGGTGCCCCATCATTGGTATCAGTGGGAGGAGTGGTGCCCCATCATTGTTTTCAGTGGGAGGAATAGTGCCTCATCACTGATGTCAGTGGGAGGAATAGTGCCCCATTATTGGTGTCAGTGAGAGGAACAGTGCCCCATCATTGGTGTCAGTGGAAGGAATAGTGTTCTATCATAGGTGTCAGTAGGAGAAATAGTGCCCTATCATTAGTGTCAGGGGGAGGAGGAATAGTGCCCCATCGTGGTGCCAGTGGAAGGAATAGTGCCCTATCATCGGTGTCAATGGGAGGAATAGTGCCCGCTCATGGTGTCAGTGAAAGGAATAGTACCCTATCGTTGGTGTCAGTTGTAGGAATAGTGCCCCATTATTGGTGTCAGTGAAAGGCAGTGCCCCATCGTTGATGTCAGTGGGAGAAATAGTGCCCCATCGTTGGTATCAGCGGGAGGAATAGTGCCCCATCGTTGATGTCAGTGGGAGAAATAGTGCCCCATCATTGGTATCAGTGGATGGAAAAGAGTTCCATCATTGTTGTCAGTGACGGAAATAATGTTTCAATGTTTATATCAGTTGGAGGAATAGTGCTTCATATCTGTGTTCAGAATCCCCAAAGACTGGAGAAAGGCAAGCAAAGGGCCGCATATGGCCTGTGGGCCACAGTTTGGAGACCACTGCTGTAGACCATTCAATATATGTTTTATTTAGGCCTGATGTCCATTCACAGGCTCGGTTATGGTTTAAAAATACCCCAAATGGCCCTCCAAACGAAACACGAGTGCACATAATTGACATTATTATAAACACATAATAAACACATAATCCAGGCTACATTATATGCTTTCTAGCTACAGTCACTTTTGCAGCAGTTGTTTTCTTATTCCGGTTTACAATCCTGTGTAATGTCCTTTTGTCTCTTTTGGTCAGTTGACCATGTCAACCACACTTATGCTCATCAGACAACGTTTTCCCAGAAACTGTATATGCCACCATAACCTTTGATACTGTACCTCATGACACGGCAAATAAATTGGCAACTTCAGTCACAGAGGCACCAGCTAAGTGGGCACCAACAATTTGCCCTCTTTGTAGCTCAGTAAGCTCTGACAAGGTTCCGTATTACTAGGAGCACACACAGTGAATGACGAAAGTGAGGCTTCCCACCTGTTAGCTAGGAGTCTCATCACAAAGCGGAAGCATTTCATCACTTTCACACTTGCAAATCATGTAGCGTTTCCATTTTTGTTCAACTCCTGTATATGCATATCCTGAATAGATTGTGCAGAAACCACAAGTCAAATGGTCTGTTGCTTCAAGTCCAGATGCCCAGGCTGTGCTGGGATGCAGGCAATGCACAAAGCTGGTCGGAAACCCACTGATGTGTTTGGTCCCCCAAAGCATGAATCTTCATGGAGGGGTTACAGGAGGCACATGTATCCTTAATTCCAACCAACATTGTGTATAATGCTGACTCTGATTAAAGGGCCATATTTAAATGAAAAATACTAACTTCTTCCTGAAGTATCTGATATACAAGTAGAACACAAAAATTATGTACAAACCAAAAAGCTAAATCATGGACATATGGAGGACAAGCAGGCCACCACAGCAGAATCATAAATACAAAGGAAAATTTACATAAAGACATCTCATAAGAAAACCTGGAATTTTATTTAATAAAGCTGAATGAAACCCTGCTATCATTTACAGCCACGAAAATTGCCATCTTAGCCTCTGTTGATCTGAGTTGCCATAGTGCTGCACCTGTGTACAGTTATGACACCAGATATTTGATGATTTGACAGTTCAGTTGAGGGAGTTGAAGAGCCTGTGACAGTTTTCATGCACGGCAATGTAACTGTTTTGGGAAACTGTTAAATTGACGGGTTTAGTTCTGATTTAATTGTTCAAATCCTTTGAGGCCATCGTGCCAAGGAGGTGAATTCACATTCGTAGTTCCTTTCCTCAAACGTTCAGCATTAAAGTCACCAAACATGGAGTCCTATCAAAGTTTCAAAATGTTTTTGTTTTTTCCACATATTGGCAAATGGCACAATTGTCACCATCAACACGTACAATGAAAAACATTTTTACCTAACAAAGCTTCTATCTCTGCAGGAGAACACTGGTAATGTACCAAATTATCTTTTAGGTTCTTTGCCCCTTGAGCTGTTTAGAGGGGCGCACAATTCTGAGCAACTGAGAGTTAGCAGTAAAGATGTTCCAATGTTTTCGGGGCATATCATGCAGCTTATTCTAATGTGACCCATAGGGGGTAATCAACTTGACATAACAAGAATTTTCATTAGATCATTAATGGTGCTCCTCTAGACTAATTCCATTTTATCCTCATTAAGAGCTTTGAATCAATGTTGCCTTAACAGGTGATGGGGATAGTGTCTCTGCCTAAATCAATTGACAAGATCCTCCAAGTAATTTAAACATCTCAGTAACAGAACAATTTCTTGGAATGCAGAAAAGTTGTGCTTGTGGAATGTCTTTAATAGAGGCAGGGGGATGGGGGTTGGTGGCATGCAGAAGGGTGTTCCCAGCTGTAGGTTTACAGTAAGTACCAGTGCCTAACTGCCCGGCATATACTCCAATACTTGAATCCAAGAATGTATTGTCTCTTGCATTTCTTGTTTTGTAAATGCCAGGCAGATATTCCTAGCACTGGAATTCAACTCATGCATGAAATCATGTAGCTAAGCTTTAATGCCTCTCCACCATGCCAGCACATCATCTATGTACACCTCCTGCTGCTCTCATGAAACAAGATGCAGGAATGCATAAGAGGGTATGCATGCCCTTCATATTGGGTCAATGATGTCACCAACTCCTTCCATACATCATCGAACATGAGTTTGGACTAAACCCGAACTCATCCTTACTAAGGATATGTGCCACAGCACATTGAACATCAATACCAACTAACAAACTTCCATCCTCAACACAAAACTCCTCTAGAAGCTGCTGGACATTGACCAATAAGGAGGGCAGTTGGTAGAACAGAGGCTTCAATGTCTTGTCCACAAATGTTCAGTAGGACTTCCTACCACTGATACGATTAGCCTACCAGGTGGAGCCGTGGGATTTTTTTGAACCCACATAAAAACCTTCCCACTCTTAGAAATTATTCCCTGCTGCCAAGCTTGACTGAGTAAGGCATTAGTCTTTAGAACCAAGGATGGAAAGGGTTCTGTGAAATGCAGGAGTAAAACCACTTATCATTAAGCTGCCTCAAAGCCTCAGCTTCATAACATCAATCAGTCATAAGAACCACATTCCCTCCCTTGTCACTTGCTTTAATCACCACTCCAAATAAAGATTTAAGTTCCTCCAGGGCCTTTCTCTCCTTTGCTGTTAAATTATCATACCTTAGTGTAGGCACCAACCAATCAGTCTGTCTAATATCCTTCACAGCTATCTTCATAGACAACTGGTTATAACTCAGTGGGGGAATTTTCTTAGATTTACATTTAAACTAGGTGGGTTTAATGTTTAATTCATCTTTCACATTTTCCTCCATCTAAATGCTTCCCCCTTCTCAGTTCAATTCCTCCAATGTCACTTTTTGCTTATGAAAGGATTGGTCCAATACTTTGTGGGTTTACTTCCATGGAGCCCCTTTGGGATTTGAACAATGGATTGAATTTAAAAATTTTCTTATGAAATGTTTTTGTGTAAATATTCTTTTGTATAGGTTTCAAGCTCAGCTAGGCTGCTTGGCTTCCATATTTACATGCCCATTTTTTAACTTAGTGATTTGTACATTGATTATGGGGTACTACTATGTCAACCACTTTAGAAAGAAGTATTTTCTCAACTATGGCCCTTTAAGCAGAGGACGTATTACTCAACATGTTAACTGGATAAAAATACACAACTGAATATGGAAACCACACTATGAAAATTGCCATGCTTTGGCATTGGTGGCTGGCCGACTAGTTTTGCACTTTCTTCATTCTGGCAGAGCCTGGGCCTCATGAGGCCACATATCACCTGACTTCTGTCTGCTGTGGTGGTTGCTGCAAAATCTAACCAGGATTCACATGGACTTGGTTGCAGCACTTGAATGGGATCATGCACAAATCTCATGCACAAATCTTCCCAGGATAGGTAAATCAGCTACCTGCTTTGTTGATTTGGTTTGCCTCTCAGACTATCGTGAGCGATTCTATAAAAAAAAGGACACTTACTCACTGCATTTTATGGCGAGTCTCCTTTGTAAACTATGATGGAATTGCCTTGAATTTCACAGTCCAAATCGGCAATACACTGTTGTCGTAACTAGAAAGCATATAGTGCAAGTTGGATTATATGTTTTTCATGCGTGTTAATAGCCCATTGCATTTACTAATGATCTATGCTATTTGTCCTTTTAGCTGTCTATTGAGTGCACTCATGTATATTTTGTAGGACCATTTGGGGTATTTTGCATCCATAACTGAGCCTGTAAATGAACTTCAGGTCTACATGAAATATAGATTAGATGGTCTACAGAGAGCCATGTATTACTCTCCTTTTTATTGGAAATATCTTTTCCCACAGGTCTCCTTTCTGTATACCAATTGTTAGCACATTTAGTTCTGCATAGACTGCCTCACTGATTCTGAAACTTTGTTGGTTAACCAGATTGTCATCTTGTTTTTTATCTTGTACAGTGAGACATTTTTGGATAGTGGTGAGGTAATAAAAGAAATATTTTTTCAGTACTCCCTTATACTTTTTCTTTCTTTTTGTTTTGAATTGGTATTGTATCCATTAACATGATGTTCAGAAATGTCAAGTGGAACTGATTTTTAAAAGGTTGAAATGCCATTTAACTACTACCCCACTTACACATCCATAATGAAATGTGCTGAATGAATAGACTGTTGGAACAATGGAAAACAGCACTGAGGAACAATATATTACATCTATGCATTTAAATAATGGGACCCTGTCATCATAAAAAGGTTAAACGGGCATGAGATATTGAAAGCAGGCAGTTAGAGGTACCTAAAAACTTGCTGACATTTTATGAACCTTGAAAACCCAAGTAACTTTATTATTTAAATCTCCACCAGCTTCTATTGTGCAGAATTGAAGCTTCCCTCCTCCCCCACCTTAACAGTTGGCCAGTGGAGATGACTGAATGTCTGAAAAGTTTGATAATTTGCAGTTCAGCCCAAAGCTTTAATAATTTGTGCACCCTTGAAATATGGAATTTCAATATTGGAAGACAATGGGGCCAAAAAACAGCCTGAGCCTGTTCCTTTAAATATTCTAACAGTGATACCCAGATAGAAGTAAGGGACCTAGCTTACTGGAAGTCAAGCTATGGGTGCCCAAGCAACAGCAAAAGCAGATGTAAGGCAGAAACAGCCTTTGGTGCAGCCCTTTGGCCTCTTTTTGACTGAAGCCTATGGGGAATCCTAATTGCCAAAAATAACACTGAAATGTGGATTTAGCACAGGACAATTAAATTCATAAAATCTGGTCCAAATCTAACATCATCCTAATTCTGGGACCCCTGTTAGTCAGTGCAGCACCCCATTATTTTTTTGGTTGCTTGCAACTCTCACTGGTTTGTCCTGCCGCTACTGCAAGACTCAGCAGCGACACAGAGTTTAGCTGGAGGAAGCACTGAGCACTGCAGGGAACCCAGGAGATCAAAACTATTAAAAATGCCCCCCTCAAAACTGTTTGCTCGAGATTAACTTCAGTAACATTGGATCTGCCTGTCTCCTAACACATATTTATCCATTATTGTTAGGAAAAAAAATTTCATGCCAACCGCATTACAGATGATACATAAACCTTTAAACTGATTATTAATTATGAGTTTTTTCAAAATTCTCCTACAAAATCTTCTTTCATATCATTTTGGTAGTGTAAAGGGTCAAAACTCCCTTCAGTTTTAATTTCTGTCTGTGTTCCTCGTAAGATATTTCCTGTCCAAGAGACAGTCAGGAAAAATACCGGCATTGAGCCTAGGTTCACACTTGAGTATTTTCAGAGTGTTTTCTGGTTTGCAGAAACACTCTACAGTCCATTTAACATGGTTTCCTATGTTTCTATTTCACATCTGTGCATTTGGAGATGTTGTGCTTTTCGGAAAGGATCAGGGACTTTTTTTCTTGCAGAAGATTGTGTTTTTCATGTAATAGACTTCAATGGAACTGCACCAAAAAAGCAATTGATGCGTTTTTGGCAAAAGAAAAGTATGACATTTTTGGGTTAGCAGTAATCATTAGGGTTAGCAGTAATTTTTAGGGTTAGAATGCTAACTCTAACAATTACTGCTAATTCTAACCCTTACCCTTAGGGTTAGAGTTAGGGTTTGTGCTCTAACTGTAAAAATTACCGCTAACCATTATTAATATTAACCCTAACCCAAAAATGTCATACTTTACTATTAGCAAAAAAAAAAGCAAAACGCATCAAAAACACAAAAAAATGCAAAATTCACCTCAAAGCACACCTGAAAAATGCATCAACCACTACCTGCCTAGATGTGAACCTAGCCTAACAGTTACATAGTTAATTGGGCTGAAAAAAAAAAGGTATAAGTCCTTGAAGTTCAACCAGTAGAAAAAATAAACTAATCGGAAACCTCCATATTCACAATTCTAAACCCACAGTTGATTCAGAGGCAAAAAAGCCAAATAAAGCATGATCCAATTTGCTCCGGGGGGCAAATCTCCCATTTTATGTGTTCTAATGACAGCTGTAAAGTTTTGGATTTCACATTCTGTACCTGACAAGAGTCACCAATATAGAAAGTAAATTTAAATCTCTTAAATAGGGGCATAGACAGCAATAGAAACATGACAAGGATTCCAACTTTTTCCTAATCTTTCAAAAACTAGCTGGAGTTCCACTTTCAATAATCTTCTTAGGTGCTTGCACATATACCTGATACAATACCTCCAGGATCCATGTCTTTACAGCCAAGGGCATAGCTTGTCCTGCCCATTTTCAGTGCATCGCATGTGAGTTACAGTGCATCAGTGTGTGGTTGCGTGCATTGGCATACAGCCCCGACACTAGGTGTGCTCACAGACTTAAATTTAAATGCCTTCCTTTCTGGTTCCTGTTCTTGATTTGCCCATTGCCAATCCAGATTGCTTTACCCTGCTATTGTCTCCTGCCCTGATGCCAAATTTGCCTGTTCCTAAACAACTTCTCGACCTGCTGCCTGGTCTAAACTCAGTCTTGCTACCAACTACTCTCCTGGCTACCACCTGCCTTGACCTCAGCCTGGAGACAGATCACTCTTTCTGCTTGCTGCCTGCTTGACCCTTGCTTGGACACTAACTACATGGACTCTTGCCTCCTGCTCCAGTCTCTGTTTTGACTCTGACCTCCTGCTTTCTTGGAATGAGTCTATGTATTGTGGCCACTATGTTCCTGCCACCCCCTGGTGATCCCAAGGGCCACAACCTTGTGACAGTGTGAATCAAATTAGCTTAGGGGCCACTAGGGTGACCATCCCAGCACTCTTTGCAGGGTGCTTTGGTGAAGACTAATTTGTCACTTAGACTCTATACCTTGGTTGAGCCCATATCGCCTACTAAAAGTTTACCATAAGGATACTTTCCCCTGCATAAATTAATATGAGCTAAAAGCAGGAAAACGCAAATTCCAGACTCAAAAAAAGACAAAAATATGAAGTACTGTCCCCCAAAAAAACATTAGCTGTCTTGTTTCAGGGGTACATGCACCCCCTTCATCATTATCTAAAGGGACATATAACTATAACTGTAAGACCAGAAAAATATAATATAACATACACATAATATTGTCCTTCCAGAAAACATTAGCCACCTTGTTTCAGGGGTACATGCATCCCCTTCATTATGGCTTTAAGGACATTGGGCAGCACAATGGCTAAATGGTTAGCACTTCTGCTTGGCAGTACTAGGGTCGTTGATTCAAATCCCAACCACGGCACCACCTGCCTGGATTTTGCATGTTCTCCCTGTGCCTGCATGCTGGTAGGTTAATTGGCTCCTGTCTAAATTGGCCCTAGTATGTGTATGAATGTAAGTTAGGGACCTTAGATTGCACGCCCCTTGAGGGTTAGGGACTGATGTGAATGTACAATATATATATATATATATATATATATATATATGTAAAGCACTGCATAAATTGATGGTGCTACTGAATATAAGTACCTGAAATAAATAAAGTAACTATAGATGTACGACCAACCAAAAGTAAATTAATAGACACATATAGACGTGCTTGGACATTGACTACACGCTCTACTGCCATCTGCCCAGGGGAGGACTGACCATTTGGAAACTCGGGTACTGCCTGAGGGCCCGGGGTCAGTAGGGGGCCCCATGAGATGCCCCTGGTACCTTTTTCATAGGCTTTTTTGAGTTTGGGCAAGGACACAGGGGCCCCATGATCCTCTATTGCCCGGGGGGCCCCATGAGTTGTCAGTCCGCCCCTGCATGATCTGCCCCAACATCTATTCTGACTCTGACCTCTTTCTTTGGAACCTGTCAGTGTATTGTAGCCACTTTCTTCCTGCCACTTCCTGGTGGGGTGATCCTGAAGGCTGCAATTTTGTGATAGCTTACAGCAAAGTATCTTCTGTGCCACTAGGGTCACCATCTCATCACTCTTTGTGGGGTGTTCTAGTGAAGACTAATCTGTCACTTAGACTCCGTGGCATGGGTGAGCCCACGTCACCTGCAAGGAATGTCTACCATGACATTACCTTCCCCTATATAAATATTTTCATATTAGTCAAAAGCAGGAAAGTGTCAGTTCCAGACTTAAATAATGCAAAGATGTAAAGTAAGGGGACATATAACTATAGTTGTGATACCAGAAAAATATACTATAATAATACAAAATATTATCCTTCCAAAAAACCTTAGCTGCAGCATTTCAGGGGTACATGCGCCCCCTTCATCATGACTAAAAGGACATAACCAAGGCAGGGACAAAGGGTGGGCAGGAGGGACAGCTATTCTTGGCATGGTGGTTTGGGGGGTTGTGCTAGAAGGGGTGATTTGGAGTGGGGGATTTGTACTAGGAGGGTGGATTTCTGTTTGGAAGGGGGATTTAGGGGGGAGGATTTGTGATAGTTAGGATGATTGGGGAGATTTGTGCTAGGAGTGGAAATTTGGGAGGGGAGATTAGTGCTAGGAGAGGAATCTGTGCTGGGAGAAGGTGATTTGAGGGGGCAAGGATTTATGCTTAGAGGGGAAATTTGGTGAGTAGAGGATTTGTGCTAGGAGGGGAGATTTGGAGAGGGAGAGCATTTAAGCTGGGAGGGGGATTTGTACTAAAAGAGGGTGAATTTTTGTTTGGGGAGAATTTTTACTTGCAAAGAAAATTTATGCTTATAGGGTAAGTGTGAAAATTAATGCACTAATTTTTTTAAGGGGGAGGGAGGGGATTTTTGCTGACACCTCTGCACTGGACATAACTATATATGCAAAACCAGGCATTAAATTTTTTTTATTAGACTTAACATGCTAAATTAAAATATATAGTATATAAGTATTTCAAATGCTTCTGGATGATTATTGCTGGCTAACATATTCATTATAAACACTGCACCTGTTTTAAGTTCTTTTAAAAATGTTTTATATTAATTAATAATAAAACTAAATAAATACAGTATTTTCTGGCGTATAAGACTACTTTTTATACTTAAAAATATACCCCACAAATTGGGGGTCGTCTTATACGCGGGGTATAAAATGTGAACCCTGAGTTTGTTTGGGTCAAGCTGGCTGGATGTGTGGTAATACTGTACATACAGTATACCGCGCTGAGCCAAGCTGGCTCAAAACAAATGTCCCTATGACAGATTAATTTGTCAGCCCACTGGATGTGCGGTATATACAGTATACTGCGCTGAGCCAAGCGGTTTCAAAACGTACCGCTACGTCCCTACTGTAATCAGCCCGCTGGATGCTTGTATGTACGGTAGCTGCGGCTACATACAGTATACACTTGGCCAATCACGGCGAGTGATGTATTCTACTAATGAATACAAAGCCTGCTCAGATTGGCTGAGTCAGAGAGGTGGGCTGATGATGTCACAACCTCAGCCAATCCGAGCAGGCTTTGTATTCATTAGTATAATAGGTTGCTCTCCGTGGTTGGCCCAGCATACAGTCATGGCCGAAATTGTTGGCACCCTTGATATTTCTCCAGGAAATCATGTATTTCTCACGAAACGTATTGCATTAACACATGTTTTGCTATACACATGTTTATTCCCTTTGTGTGTATTGGGACAAAACAAAAAAAGGGAGGAAAGAAAGCAAATTCGACATAATGTCACACAAACCTCCAAAAATGGGCTGGACAAAAGTATTGGCACCCTTTCACAACTGCGGATAAATAAGAATGTTACAAGCATGTGATGCTCCTGTAAACTCACCTGGGGCAAGTAACAGGTGTGGGCAATATAGAAATCACACCTGAAAGCAGATAAAAAGGAGAGACGTTCACTTAACCTTTGCATTGTGTGTCTGTCTGTGCCACACTAAGCATGGACAACAGAAAGAGGAGACGAGAACTGTCTGAGGACCTGAGAACCAAAATTGTGGCAAAATATCAACAATCTCAAGGTTACAAGTCCATCTCCAGAGAACTAGATTTGCCTTTGTCCACAGTGCGCAACATTATCAAGAAGTTTGCAACCCATGGCACTGTAGCTAATCTCCCTGGTCGTGGACGGATGAGGAAAATTGATGAAAGATTGCAACGCAGAATAGTCCGGATGGTGGATAAGCAGCCCCAAACATGTTCCAAAGACATTCAAGCTGTCCTGCAGGCTCAGGGAGCATCAGTGTCAGCGCGAACTATCCGTCGACATTTAAATGAAATGAAACGCTATGGCAGGAGACCCAGGAGGACCCCACTGCTGACACAGAGACATAAAAAAGCAAGACTACAGTTTGCCAAAATGTACTTGAGTAAGCCAAAAGCCTTCTGGGAAAACGTCTTGTGGACAGATGAGACCAAGATAGAGCTTTTCGGTAAAGCACATCATTCTACTGTTTACCGAAAACGGAATGAGGCCTACAAAGAACAAAACACAGTACCTACGGTAAAATATGGTGGAGGTTCAATGATGTTTTGGGGTTGTTTTGCTGCCTCTGGCACTGGGTGCCTTGACTGTGTGCAAGGCATCATGAAATCTGAGGATTACCAAAGGATTTTGGGTCGCACTGTAGGGCCCAGTGTCAGAAAGCTGGGTTTGCGTCCAAGATCCTGGGTCTTCCAGCAGGACAATGACCCCAAACATACGTCAAAAAGCACTCAGAAATGGATGGCAAAGAAGCGCTGGAGAGTTCTGAAGTGGCCAGCAATGAGCCCAGATCTAAATCCCATTGAACACCTGTGGAGAGATCTTAAAATTGCTGTTGGGAAAAGGTGTCCTTCCAATAAGAGAGACCTGGAGCTGTTTGCAAAGGAAGAGTGGTCCAAAATTCCGGGTGAGAGGTGTCAGAAGCTTATTGATGGTTATAGGAAGCGACTGATTTCAGTTATGTTTTCCAAAGGGTGTGCAACCAAATATTAAGTTAAGGGTGCCAATACTTTTGTCCAGCCCATTTTTGGGGTTTTGTGTGACATTATGTCATATTTGCTTTTCTGCCTCTGTTTTATATTTGTTCCAATACATACAAAGGGAATAAACATGTGTATAGCAAAACATGTGTTAATGCAATACCTTTTTTGTGTGAAATACTTGATTTTCAGGAAAAATATCAAGGGTGCCAACAATTTCGGCCATGACTGTATACTGTATGTAGCTACCGTACATACACGCATCCAGCGGGCTGATTACCGTAGGGACGTACCGGTACGTTTTGAAACAGCTTGGCCCAGTATACTGTATATACCGCACATCCAGCGGGCTGACAGATTAACCTGTCATAGGGACATTTGTTTTGAGACAGCTTGGCTCAGCGCGGTATACTGTATGTACATTACTGCACATCAAGCGGGCTGTATATATACTGTATACTGTATGTAGCCGAAGCTACCGTATTACCGCACATCCAGCGAGCTGTATATATACTGTATGTAGCCGATCCATTTGATCCATATGATGACTGTCTTACAAATGTATCACAAGATGTTATTCATGAACTTATGATGTCAGAGGATGAACATGAGGATATTGAAGGATTTTAAGTACCGGTAAGTCATAACCATTTCAATTAAAAAATCTGATGCTTTTTAATGGTGTTGCCTCGGAAGGGGGGTATTCTTATACGGCGAGTATAGCCCAAAACCTATGTTTTAACTGGAAAATTAGGGGGTTGTCTTATACACCCAGTCGCCTTATACGCCGGAAAATACGTTAAATAAATTAGTGATCCTGCAAACATACTAATATAGTAAAGCAAACATACTGTGTTTGTGTATGTATGTGTGTGTATAATATATATATATATATATATATATATAAATTGATAGTGATCATGCTCCTTTGTATACCCCATACTTGTCAGACGACTCCACAAGTGGTTTGACAGCTAAATTGTATACCAGCTGTAAAATGAGCATAAAAAAGCTACTTGTAGGTTAAACAGATTAATGATCTCTCCTCCGATACACACCCGCACATACATTTATAGCTTATGTTCTGGGTTCTGTACAGGGGTCACTTGTAAAGCCAACGAGATCGCCATGGCAACGGTCCTAGACAAACAATCTACAATTATGAAGCGTACAGTAGATTTAAAATGAACTTGTGTTTTCCGTTGCCCTTGGAGCAGTCAGAATGGACCTGAATATTAGCCAAGCAGAGGATAATTAATGCTTGCATTAAGGCTTGCCTTAGGTCATGTTCTTCTTGTCAAGTGTTGGTAATCTTTGGCGGTTTCTCAGAAATGGTGAAAGCACAGCTTAGTCGTTTATAGCCGTTCGTAGCACTTTGTATTTGTCTTTGACAGTACCGTGTTCAGCGAGCTCGGTGAAAAGAACGCTTTGTTCTGGCAGAGGTTTTTTTGTTGCTTAGATCCGTTCGGCCTGTTCTTACCGGCTACAATGCTGCTCAACCATTTCATCTTTGGCCTTACGCATTGTACTCATGGTAATGGTATGTCTCTTATTGAAATCATAATTCCTTCAGCTCTGGTTCATACAACTATTGCTTGATGTCCTACAGAAAAATAGCATTCCCTTGTTGCAATGGTTCGGTTATTCTTTTCTGATTTTTTTTTTAACTGTCACCCATCAGCTGCAATACAAACGTACAAAATAGCATCCAACCTTCTAAGTTTAACAATGCCACAAGCAGCTGGAAAATATATGAAAAATTGAATACAGTTGCTAAGGTAGGAATGTACGGTAAATTATTTAAAGGACACTTCGCTTTGAAAGTTATGGTTTTGATGGAGCAACAGACTTGCAGAGGAGCACAGTGAATGTATTCATACTGGGTCGGGGGAGGGTTTAAAGAGACTCCATTCCTGAATAAGCAAATTTGTTGCCTTGCCCGGCATGGGCAAAGCATATGTAGCGCACCCCCTAAGGAGCTGCGGGTGAACTGATTCTTTTTTTCCCTAGTTAAAGCACACATAACATTTTCTTCACTCTTCCACTGGCTCAAATTAAAAGTCTAGAGGTGTCTTTAAGGGTTTATATTGGAACAATGAACTTGGACGGGGTGGAGGGAGCATGGGATACCCCAAAACTAGTAAATTGTACAGTTTTAGGACTCTTCTCTATCTTGCTGAGCTGTTCAAAAATGTCCCATAGAGTCTCTAACATTGACAGGTGACTAGGATCTTTTCCCAAAAGACAAAAGCTGCACACAGTCACTAACTTCCAGCACCAGGGTCATTTACTCATACAGCCACAGGATCATCGGTTGCCTCCTTCTGTTATCCACCGACCACACTCCAATGAGAGATACAGACTCACACCACCATAGAACAGCTGGACACCTTTCCTGTAACTTCCTCCTGGTACTCTCCAGTGTGCTTCTCCAGACACAAACAAACTCCAGGACTAAACTTTTGCAAATAGGCCCCCCAGCTAAAGCCTCAGCTGAGACCTCAATGTCTTCTAAATGGCACCTCCAGAAATTCTGCTCCAGGGGTAGAGCCCCTGCACAGGGGTTTGCTCCAGCAGGACTGGACCCAAGAATTCTGCTCCTCCTGTTTCAGGCTCCAGGCTATTTATGGGTTCTGTTCCCACCAACTGGGCACACCTCCCCATGGATTGGATGACGTCCCATAAATATTCAGGATGCCCACTCTGTTCTTCCTCCCACTATAATTCTAGAATCTTCTAGAATACGGGGGGGAAGCAATCAGAGCAGCAGACTGTGGGATACTAGCTAAAACAATCAACCCTTGCTCTACTGATAAAAGAGGAGCTATACTAAATTTTCCTATCAACCTGCACTATGAGGGTGCTAAACATAGGTGTGCTTTATTACAAAACAGTCCCTTTCCCCAATTAAGGTCTCCTGGTAGCCCACCCCACAGCTATAACTAAGACCTTATTTAGCGGAGCTGTATCATGGATCTTTTGTTTGCAATAAAAGTTATTACCACAGTCCATGGTTGAGTTCAGATTTCCATTATACAGTTACATTCACGGCTTGCAGGAGCCTTATCACCAATCACCAATCACCAATCTTCCCCACATTTTTCATGGAACTCCCTGGTTGAGCGTAGTGAGTTTGTCCTCTCTAGTGGATGTCTTCCACTGTTAATCAAATGGAGCGAGGCTTCTGGGTATGCAAGCATGTGATCCCCAGGTGACAGTGCTTGTTTCTCAGAATCTATTCACCATACCATAACAATGTCATGTGAAGGAGAGACGCAGTGATGTCTTCCTCCTGGGTATTCTCCAACACCATCTGGCACAAGTGCTTGCCAGTGTGGTTTCCTGCAGTGGGGAGGTGGCAAGAAAGTGTGGATCAATGAGCATAGGGGGTTGGTGGATAGCTATGGGGGACATTGTCACTCTAGTCTGAAAAGGGAAAAAGACAGTCCCTGGAATTCATAAAGACTGGAGCATACAGATTTTGTGATATTGTCTCGCTTCTGAAAGTGGTGCAGAGTGCGCCAAATTAGTCAAATTCATGTCTAGAACTTGTACTTGCATTTGGCGCATGCTGCACCACTTTTAGAATGCATACTTTTGCAAAATCTGTCTCTGTATGCTAAAAGGATCAAAATCAAAACTATTGCAGATTTTTTTTAAATTAGGTTAACACATTAACAAGAGCAATTAACGTTAGAAAAGTGGTGCAGCAGCTTTACCGAATCTCCCCCCCAATGTCTCTTTAAGAAAAGGCCTCAAAAATATTAGGGGCACATTTAGATCCGTATATGTATGTACAGGATTGCTTTGTAGTGTTAGACAAATACATTGTCATATGTCAACGTGTGTTTCCTTTGTGTGTTGATATGTGTTTTGATGTCCATTGATGCATGTTTTCAATGCATTTTCTAATTGGCCCATAACCAAAACGTTTTACCTGCTGCCAATGCATCAAAGTGCATGTTATATGTGTTTTGATGTGATTGACTTCTATGGGTCTCCCAATGCAGTTAAATGTCCTATTTTTCAACACGTGTACTAGGATATGGAAACGGGCACTATTTTTACAATGGAAAGTTGGAGAGATGCATTTTAGTACTGCAATGCATGAGTTAAAATGCAACAGTGTAAGTGGGCACTTAGGTCACTTCATGTGTCCAGTTAGCTCAAGACCAAGGCACTGAAAATACTATACAAAGTCAACTTTTCCAGTAACCAATTTTAAGTCAAAAGCCACATGATACATTTAATAATGATTTTATTTATTTCAGGTACGTATATAGTGCTGTCAATTTACACATATACTGTACATTCACATCAGTCCCTGACCCTCAAGGGGCATACAGTCTAAGGTCCCTAACCTACAGTCATGGGACAATTTAGACAGGGTCCAATGAACCTACCAGCGTCTCTCTGTGGAGTGTGGGAGGAAACCCATGCAGGCACAGGGAGAACATGCAAACCTCAGGCAGGTGGTGCCATAGTTGGGATTTGAACTAATGACCCTAGTACTGCCAGGTGGAAGTGCTAACCATTTAACCACTGTGCTGCCCATATTTTTATTTTTTCAAAAATAATTCAGTGTGTGTTATTTAGTTTTGTAATAAAGACATAATTTTAACTATTGTTGTGACTTCCTTATAGGGTACTAGAATAATTGACTTTCTTTAAAATGGAACTGTAATTCTAAAAATAAAAATTGTGATCAGACAGTTTTTTAATTCAGAAGACACATGCTAAGTCTTTGCTGCATTAAAGCTTCTTACCTGTCTATTCGCGCAAGTTCATCATCTGGCTAGATGAATGAACTCCCACACTTGTGCAGGAATGACATCATCTCAGCCCGGCCAATAAAAATGGCAAAAGATTGGTACATGGAAAAAGAATGGCCAAAAATGTTAGTGGCCAGTAAGGGAGCTCCGGGATACTGCAGTGCTGGAGTGGAGGTGAGAATAATTCTTCTTTAAGAAAATGATCCTGCTCCCTGTTCAGAGGGTGACACTTGGTCCTCAGTCCAGTCTGCATCCTCATTGATGGGCAATGGAGAAGACAATCCCTTTGTTCCCATTGGTCAATAACAACATTGCCCTAGGAAGGCATCCCTATTGCTAGGCAGCAGGTGAGCTCTGTTTGCCTAGCTACTTCTGCATTGATTGGCCTATGACCACAAACCCCCAGATCTGGTTTCTCCCTCTGACTGGCAGCGGTGCTGAGGCATACTATATGAGAGTCACAAGCCCAGAGTTTTGGGCTTGTGATTGTGTCAGGGGCGGACTGACCATTTGGAAACTCGGGCACTGCCCGAGGGCCCGGGGTCAGTAGAGGGCCCCATGAGATGCCCCTGGTACCTTTTTCATAGGCTTTTTTGAGTTTGGGCAAGGACACAGGGGCCCCATGATCCCCTATTGCCCGGGGGCCCCATGAGTTGTCAGTCCGCCCCTGGATTGTGTCTTGCTATCTGGCCCCCTACCTTGTCTTCCTCATTGTCTCTTCCCATCTAGTCTAACCATTGTGTTGACCTGTTGCTGACCCCTGCCTGGAATACTACTTTCCCAAATTACCACCTTCCTTGACCATAGACTGTTTTCTGGATTACACTTGCCTGCTGCAGTCTTGACCATGGACCATCTCAGGATATCTCTGCTAACTACCACCTGCTCAGACCACCACCAGTCTCTGAGCTAAGCTTTCTCAATCTTCTTACCCCAAATGAACCCTTGAAATATTTTTTTTGGTCTCAGGGAAACCCTGTTAAAATTATTCATTGGGGGTTAGTGGAAAGAATGCCTCTGATAGCTAAAATGTTCTGGCAAGTGGTAGAACCCAGAACAAAGAATTATGCCAGTGCCATCAGATGGAAGGTCAGTTAGCCACAGCTCTAGGGTTCAACGGAAATCTGGTTGAGAATTGCTGCTCCGAATGTTCATACAGATGCCCTCCTGCAGCACTATGGCTCATGCATGATCTGCCTCAAGACTTTAGGTACTTTTTCTGTTACCTTTGTTTAGTCATGGTGCTGTCAGGTCAGGAACTATAGCATTGTGTACTAAGACTCAGTGACAACCAAGTTCTGGGAGACCTACTTGCCTTAAGTGGAATATCAGACCAAAATATAAGTCCTGCTGGATCACCTCGGGCTGGCCCCTTTTGCAGGTATAGCTATGTAAAACATTAAGAAATAAGTCCCCATACTGTTTAAAATTCAGTAATACAATGTCTCACCCTGCTCTGTGCATGCTCAGTTTATTTTTTAGCACTTCTGAAAATCTAGAGGTCGATCTGTTGACACACCTAAAGATATTCTGCTTACTGCTGCTCTGGGCATCAGCAAAATGGCAACCTCCAACAAGAAGAAACAGGAACAGTGAAGGAGGCAATTTACAGCACATACTTATTTTGGTACCATAATTATTAATGTGGAATGTATGTTCCTTGCTAAAGAACATTATTTTTTATCAATTTGTTATGGGTAAAGTTCCACTTTAAGGGAACGGGGGCTGCTATAGGCAGAGGAAACACTCACCAGCTACAATTCCTGATGTAGGCATCGGGTGATTGTTACTCTACCTTGGAATCATGTAGGTTTAGGCTCCCAAACAGATTTAGGCATACTGTACATTATCTAACATAGGTTGTCTTTTCATAACTCTGAGCCTGCTCATAGCAATCAATCATTAATCAGCTTTCTATATTTCGAAATTCTGAAGATGAAATCCATTGGATGATTTTCCTTCATAGTCCTTGTATGGTCTCTAATGAAGAAAAGAGCATTCAAGAGGTGGTGGGATTTGATGTGAATTCATACAAATAAGTAAGGTGACAAAAACATTTGGAGAGCCCACTGGCTGAGGTCAGGCTTCTCCCACCAAACAAGGGTACCCGCCGGAGCTTTCTGTGACGTCACCACGTTCCAGCTGGTGGTCTGACAATGTGTGGAATTTTAAATTTGTACACTGCCTTTATGCACCTTATCTATGTAAGTGCAATACTTTAATAAATCTTTTGTTAGTTGCACTATGAAGTTTTCTTCTTCTGTTTTAAACCTTTCCTTACATGGTATGGAGAGCTGTTTGTTGTGATGAATCTGTCATGGTGAACCTGCAGTTGTTCATTCATCTCCTTGATACTGCTAACATAGTTGTCAGTGTTGGATCTGAACAACGTCTACTCGTTTGATCTCTTAATTGGAGATCAATGTGTCTGGTAAGAGGCTGATCTTTCTGTTATGACAAGCACTTGTGGACACCTATACACTTTTGTTGGAAGATTTTTCAGCACAGAGCACTGTGTTACTGGATTTGGGACTTTTTTATTTACTCACTTTATGAATTTGGACTTTTTATAGCACTTTAGCAATATACTTTTTGCAATATTATTTATTTATATTTTTGTGGATATATTGTGTTTAGATATTGCATTTGATTGTTTAGTGTACAGCGCAGTCACTTTATATATGTTTTGTATTTTTCTGGTGTTCAAGAAAAGAGTAGCAGCAGTACACTATATTAATTCACACATTTATTCATTGTCATTCATTTTGTATATTCATTTTTTGGGTGTAGCGCAGGTTTTTCCCTTTTACATATAATGGATAAAAGAGCCCAAATTAATTTATTTGTTCATACCAAAAAAACAATCCAATGTGTTTTGGGGGGTCAGAGAGTTATTGGCCAGCAGTATCAAATCACTTGTGGTGATACTGCTGGCCAGTAACTCTCTTGATCCAGCAATTATCTTCCTTACACATATTCACACAGGAAATCTTTTTTATTATTATTATTACTATTCAGGACTTGTATAGCGCCAACAGTTTGTGCAGCTCTTTACAATATAAAGTTAGACAGTACAGCTACAATACAATCAAAACAAGAAGATTAAGAGGGCCCTATTCATAAGAGCCTACAATCTAATTGGGTGGGGCAAATGGTACAGAAGGTTATAACTGTGGGGGATGAGCTGATGAACGTGATAAATGTCTATTCAGAGGCGTGATAGGTTTCCCTGTAGAGATGAATTTTCAGAGATCACCTAAAGGCAGGCAGAGTAGAGGATTGCTGGACAAATTAAGGTAGGGACTTCCAGAAGATGGGAGAGGCTCTGACAAAGACCTGGAGGTGAGCATGGGAGGAGGAGACAAGGGAGTTTGATAACAGGAGACCATGAGAGGAGCAGAGAAGACGGTTTGGGTGATACTTGAAGACAAGATTGGTAATGTAGCTCCGGGCAGAGTTGCGGATGGCTTTGTATGTTGTTAGTATTTTGAATTTAATTTGCTGGGCAATCGGAAGCCAGTGGAGGGATTGACAGAGAGGGGTGCATGTTCATGTATAATTAATATATATTAGAACGAGCAGAGTGGTTGATACAGCGGTAGGTGTTTATACTATCTGTGGTCCACGGGAAAATGGCCGCTGACACAGCGGGAGTATTATATATATATTGCGGTCTACGGGAAAATGGCCGCTGTAAGTCCGCCCATTGATTTGATTAGTCAGGGAGCTTCCCTATATAAGGAAGCATGGTTGACCAATGATGTTACCCCGAGGAAGTCACGTGAGCGGTGACGCAACACGTAAGTGACGTCATTTCCGGGGGCACCATCTTTGGACTCCCTAAAGAACCCATGCAAGTACACCCATACGCGGTTCAAAATGCTGTATACAAGAATATGTATCATGTGAGTGTCCTGTGTTTATTATTTTAATTACTGTGGTAATAAATGATAATACACTATGGAGGCTTTTCTCTTTGTGGACCATGTGGGAGCTGATTTTTCTGCATAAAAGCCATTTAGGATATTCCTAGAGGATACGCTTTAACCCAAGGGGGATCCAGGAGTGATCCATAAGGCATTTAGGCCATTTTAGGGTCACAGCAAGGAGGTGAGGAGCCAATATAGCTGTGTGTGGAGTCATCACCAGAGCCTACTAACGCACAAGATTCACCTGCATGATTGCATTTATTGTTGTGGACACTGGTGGCACGTTTTGTTTATGAGATATTACTTTGAGTGATGTGTTCATTTATATTCACTTGCTGTATATATATATTGTTTCTGATTTCAGCGGTTTATTTATGGTATGAATAGAGTGTGTTGACACTGAGCACTTGTTTTATAGGGTATATCCCCTGTATTAGGGGGCTTAATGTTAGTCATTTCCACCATATGCACAATAATGTGTGATGTTGCACTGTTTTAGCATTCATTCTCATTAAGATTCACTGTTTGTTCCACCATTATGTGACATTTTGTTCCCGTTGAGATTTAGTTAGTTTCCACCAGAGCACTACACTTATTGATTGTTATATGACAGAGAGGGGTGGCAGACCCTGAGCAGTTGGTAAGGTAGTTAATCCTGGCAGCAGCATTCATGATAGACTGAACAGGGGATATCCTATGGAGATGTAGGCCTATGAGAAGGGAGTTGCAAGAGTCAAGGCAAAAGATAACAAGGGAGTGAACAAGTAGCTTGGTGGTTTTATTGGTTAAAAAGGAGCGAATGTTAGAGATGTTACAGAGGTGAAGTCAACAAACGTTTGACAGCTATTGGATTTGGGCCCAAAGGATAGGTCAGAGTCTAGGATTACACCTAGTACCCTGGCTTGAGGTGAGGCATTGATAGTTGTATTATTGATCTTGATGGAAAAGTCATGTAAGAGTGCACGAGGGGGAGGGAATATTATTAGCTCAGTTTTAGAGTATTTAGTTTAAGGAATTGGTGAGAGATCCATGCTGATATGTCAGTTAGTAAGTTAGTAATGCGAGAGGAGACTGAAGGAGTGAGGTGAGGAGTAGAGAGATAGATTTGGGTGTCATCAGCATAGAGTTGGTATTTGAAGCCATGGGAGGTTATCAGGTGACCAAGAGAGGAGGTGTAGATAGAGAATAGAAGGGATCCAACAACAGAGAATTGGGGGACCCCTACAGAAAGAGGAAGTGGAGAGGAGGAGACATAGTTATAGGCAACACTGAAGGAGCTCTTTATTTTGAATCTATTCAAGGTTCTTATTTTAATTGAAGCCTGATGAAGGTAGAGTTTTTTTATGACCCCTGAAATGTGTTGTTTTTTTCTTAGTATACACTAATACATTGATTTGGATTGCTTTATCTGGCACTTCTTCCATTAGATTTAGTAGCTCTGACAGGGTTAACACTTCTACTACAGTAAAGTAGATTAGATTTAGAAAGTTAGATGGATAAGTACAGGAAAGTTCTTAGGGTCTACTAGTACAGCATACATGGGTACCTGCCTCTGGCTGCGCAGTAAATTACTCCAGCTCCTGTAATAATCTAGCCTTCACCTGCATTGTCCTAAACCTACAGGGGACATGCTGTGTATGACAGTTTTATAGCAACACATTATCAGGTGGTTATTTGTTCTTAAGGCTGTATATCATCTGTTTCCTTCAAAAGCAGGGAATGCCAGGCTACGGAGGTGCGAGAAGACTCCATATTAGGATTTATTAACTGCAGACGCGTGGCCGGGTAACTGAGACGACGAAGCAGCAACTGAATCGTATTAAGGACGCGCGTGCCGCTGTTCCGAGCGATGTCATGACATGTAACTGGATGTGATAATGACAAATGACATGCAGCTCAATGTAATAATCTGCAGAGAGATATTATGACACGTCGTGAAATGTAAAGCCATGCACACAAAGGGAAGATGTCAAGACATGTAACAGGATGTCTCAGCGTCCGGAGATACATGGCAGGCAAAGCAACGCTGGAAAGCGCATAACATTCCAACAACTTGTACGGGATGTAATAATGTGCCAAGCATTGTAATGAAATACAGAAGGATCTATCTACATACATATATATTAACAACACACTGTGGTTTACTGATAGCCAGGACTGGGAAAAGAAGGGGGGGGGGGGTGACAAAAAGAGCAGCAGCTGTGCATAGCAATGTAATGATATGCAGAACTGAGAAATATGCAAAGCAATTGATAGACCAATGGAGGTAATAATATGCAGAACAGCATAATAGGCACCGCAGTGTAATGATAGGCATAATACAGAAAGTATGGGGGGATACAGCAGTCAATGTATAGAAATGCAAAGGCAAATCAACCGCAAAAATGTTCTTTGCTGAAATATGTAATGTGCATTGTGCTGAGAAGACACTAATTTGTAATAAAAATGACAAATACTATACGTTTTCAGCTGTACTGGGAAACAAAACCATGTCTCTGCCCCTGCTTATGCGTGTAATGGACAACTAGCCACTGCACATTATGCAATCCAAAGCACTGTGATAAAAATCTTACCTTGTTGTTGTGTGTAGACATCTAGCTACTGCACATTATGCAATCCCAACCCCTCTTCCAAGAGCCTTATCCTCTTCTTTATGTGTAATGAACAGCTAGCCACTGAACATTATGCAATTCACAGCACTCTAATAAGAACCTTACCTTTTTATTATGTGTAATGGACATCTAGCCACTGCACATTATGCAATTCCAACCCCTCTACTAAGAATCTTACCCTCCTATTGTTTGTAATGGACAGCTAGCCACTGCATGTTATGTAATCCCAACCCCTCTAATAAGAACCTTACCCTCTTTTTATGTGTAATGGACAGCTAGTCACTGCACATTATGCAATTCCAACCCCTCCAGTAAGAATCTTAGTCTCTTGGTTGCAGCTACATGATGGGGAAGTCTGCCAAAGGGGCCTCTCGGACGATCTTGAAGACAAGTGGAACTGTTACTGATGGAGAAGCATACAGAAACAGTGCTTACTGCCCTTCATGATTATTGTGGCCACTTAATGCCTGAAAGGACTTTCAGATTAGTGTGAGACTGCTTCTACTGACCTTGCATGGACGCTAAAGTTGAGAGCTACACTCATTCCTGCTTATGTTGCATTCAAAAAAAGTTTCAGCCTTCGAGAGCTGCCCCAATGGTCCACCTTCTACTGTAAGCCAAGGGCCTATAGAGTTGGTGTGCATTGACATTTTATGCCTAGAAACTGACTTGAGTTTCAAGCAAATTTCCCGATGGTAACACACTATTTCACCCATTATGCCCAAGCGTTCCCAACAAATGACCAATGAGCATCCACAGCAGTCAAGGTCTTAGTGGAGAAGTTCTTTGTTCATTATGGACTGCTTCAGAGAATCCATTCCAATCTAGAAAGAGACTTTGAAAGTAAATTCAATTCCTTGACATGTTGGGCATCCAGAAACCAAGAAGAACATTAAACTTATTAAACTCAAGGGGATCCACAGTTATAGAGGTTCAATCAAACTTTCCTTGACTTGTTGGCGACCCTTTCTGCAGAAAGAAAGCAACATTGGAGCAGGCACATCTCCGCTGTGGTACATGCTTACAATAGTACAGAGAATAATGCAAATGGATACTCACTACTTAAAGACTCACGTTTGGGAGGGAAGCTGGCCTGCCAGTGGATTTGGCCTTTGACATCTCCATGGATGAACATGAACTTGTTTCCAGTGAAACAAGAAACATTACAACTTGAGAGTTAGGGTTTATGATCTTTAGCTGTGAGACAAAGTGTTGCTGAGAAACCTGGGACCCTCTGTAAAACAGAAGATAGCTGACTGGTGGAGTTCCCAGCAACATATCATCTGCAAACAATTGCCTGGCCTTCCTGTATACCAAATCTGTCCTGATGGGAGGACAAGACCTTTGAAGACTTGACACTGGAATCATCTACTTCTAGTCACTAGGCTGCAACTTCCTCCAGGTGAAGGTGTGGGAGAAAGCAGTGAGGAGTAAGATGCTTGTATTTACTGGCTGTGGCCATCTTCACGTACAGATGTCACACCCTTCCCTTGCAGAGAACAACACTAGTACTTTCAGGCCTTAGGCCCCAAAGTTTATACCTCAGGGTCATCCCTCAGAGAGTCAGAAAGACTCTCCAACTTCACCATGTGTTCCAGACATAGGGACAGTCCAATCACCCCCAGCACTAGATGAAGAATCTGCTGGAAAGGGGTCATCCAAGCCAAAAGAATGCCAAAGATGGCCATCTGTCCTCCTAATAGACTGGTCTATGATGTTATGGATGAGAATTCTGAAGAAGCCATCCATACCACCCAAACAGCTCCATAAACACCAACCTTCCCTGCTATAGTTTCAATGAAGGGTGACTCTAGCTCACCCCCTAACACAACTTGGTGGACCTTACCAATATTGGTGGTCTATGGTCAAGTCAACCCCCCTCCTTCTGACAAATGGTGGGAGGTTCCTTTGCCAGGTTCCTGTTTAAGTGCTAATTGTTTAGTTTCATATGATTACTAAGCTAAATTTGCCTCCAATTGTTTCAGCTATGTATCAGGTTATGGACATTTATCTGTTATTGGATTTGGTCTCTCCTTTGGTTGGGGGAGTTTGTGGCTGGGTGCTGCCTATCAGCTGTGTGTTTTGTGATGCCCTTGCCTGCAAATCCACCCCTGCTGTGTGTGTTGCTGTATGGAGGAGTGGGTTGTGCTGAGAGTCAGAATCAGAATCTCACAGCTGCTGCTGTGCTGACTGAGCAGCTGTGTGTGAAATCCCTGGCTCCTTTCACCCCTTTCCTCCTTGTAACATCAGCAATAAACCAATCAGGGGAGGATGGAGGAGGATCATGGGATATGTAGTTCCCTTAGAAGCACTGCATAATGCAAATGTATAGGCTGCAGTAGGCTGCAGACATCAATACCCAGTATTTGCTGCACAACAGAAGAGGAGAGACCAAACTTTTCCCAGGCAATTTGCTGGAGGTCTGGGCAGTCTAGTGCGGGGAGCCAGAGAGTGCAGACCTGCTGCTGGGGGTCTGTACACTACAACAGTGACTAGAGCCTGCATGTAATCTGGGTTGCCATTATGGTGTTCTGTGTGACTGGAAAGCATGTAGAACTGAGCCAAGGACTGAACCACAGAGTCAATGAGTTTGATTTACTAAAACTGGAGAGTGCAAACTCTGGTGCAGCTCTGCAGAGAAGCCAATCAGCTTCCAGTTTTTTTTGGTCAAAGCTTAACTGAAGAAGCTGAATTTAGAAGCTAATTGGATACCATGCACAGTTGCACCATATTTTGTAGTCTCCAGTTTTAGTAAATCAGTCCCACTTCATTTGAGCCGAGAGCTAGTGAGACCTGTTGCTGTGTATGCCTACATCAGTGAGGACCTGATTGTGAAGACTGATACTTCTGGGACAATTGACCACCCAGCATATTAGACCAGGTCCATTGCATACCAATTATGTGCCAGGTACTTGTAGCCACAACCAAAGGTACCCCTTCATCAGGAATGCATACACTCACCCACTATTGGAGCTATATGCTTAGTGTGCACAAGAGGACATCTTTTTTTGGGGGTAGTTAATGTCGATACCTTTAACCCTGTTTACATTAGTTAAAATTTGGTTTAGCATTACTACAGTTCAGTTGATTGCTATCTTATGGGACTGTGTCTACATTATCTAGTACAGCATGCTGAAACGTGCTCAGTTGCCTATTTACTGATTCATACATTGTTTATATGCCTTGCCATCATAAATCCTTTTAATCTACCAACCAGATGCTTTGGCCTATATTCTGTGTACTGGTAGCATACTAACTGATGTCAAAATGTATGTCAACGGACATAAAAATGTATGTCAACAAACATCAGCGCGCGTTAAAATGTGACTAAAATGGATGGAAATATACATGCCTTTTCCATATATTTTAGAGCAAGTCAGCGTGAATTGGTACTTACAACCAGGTTTGCTAGTGGAGACAGCTTAAGCAGTTGTGGCAGAACAGAGAACCCATCACATCCAACGGCTCCTTCAGGGGTAAACGCTACACTTGCATAACAAATAAGTCCTCCTATTAGTTAGACACCCTCCTCAAATTAGTTTTTACATATGGAGGGCCCCTAACAAATAGGGGAGTCTTGCATTTTGATGCAATGGCCACTTCAACTCTTGTTTTGTGTGTTCATTTCAGCGCACCGCTGACTCGCCAGTTGGGGAAGCTGGAATCACAATGACAGGCTCAGAGCTTGCACTGCAGGACACTGTAGTAAAATAGGGGCCAGCAGATCAAACCATTGAGTACAGCTGGGAACAAAATATCTGACACTCTCCCAAGTGTCACATTTTAAAAATTATATGGGCGGCAGTTTCTTTTCATTACAGTGAAGATCTTCAATGCTGGCAGTAGGAGAGGTGAATGTTAACAATATTCTGTGCAGTTTGTACATATTTATTTTCTTATTCAATATTTTTTATTTTTAAATGAGAGAAAAATGAACACGCACAATGCAGTACATGAAACGATTGGCCACAAAACCGCTATTGATCCTGATGTTTGCACATACGTATCAAAAAGCATATGTACACAATTAAAACAGTGCATATTCCAGTAAAAAGCCAGCGGGTGTGTGTTGCATTAAGACTGTCAATGAAAGTGGAGAATTTCCAACTGAATTGAAGAGTCTTTAGTTTAAGAAAGAAAATGAGTAGTAGCTAGAAAGATATGAGGAGAACGAAGAGGTGAGTAGGGAGAGGAAAGGGAAGGATGAGGAAGTGGGGGAGAGTCATTTGAGGGGGCTTCTAAATCTGTGTGTCAGAACCAGGGGCAGACTGACAACTCATGGGGTCCCCGGGCAATAGGGGATCATGGGGCCCCTGTGTCCTTGCCCAAACTCAAAAAAGCCTATGAAAAAGGTACCAGGGGCATCTCATGGGGCCCCCTACTGACCCCGGGCCCTCGGGCAGTGCCCGAGTTTCCAAATGGTCAGTCCGCCCCTGGTCAGAACATACTAGGGTAGACGCCATTACATATCTAGGAGGCAATGGTCAAAGTCTCGTGGCAGATACTTTAGATATCCATGGTTCTTAGACACGATGGAATTTGGGTATGTTGCACTGAAGCCAAGCTGTCCATTTCTCATTAAGCATAGTCAAATGAACTTGAGATTTAACCTCAGTCACAGTGATATGTTTAGACAGCCAGGCCATCTCTATTGCTTGCTTTTTGGCGGTAAGGAAATGAGTCGTCAGGATAAATTAAGATTTTGATAGCTGCTTGGGTTTTTAATTGAGAAGGGCTTCCTATGGATTCATTGGGAAAAAAGTGTGCAAAATGCAGTACACGTACCACCAAAATGTCTGAACCACAGTGTGGTTCCACCAGAAATGAACAGAGGAACCAGTGTGCGGGAAACCCATAGTTAATATTTGGTGTGAACCATGTACCCCCAAAGTTGTACTTTGTAATTGGTTTCGACAACTGTCACATTAAGTGAACAAAATTTCATGATGGCCCAGATCTGATCACAATGCTCATGGTTCATAGATATCTGTAGATCTCGTTTCCATTTAAATATATGTTTCAGAGGTTTCAGTGTTTGTTTGGAGGTTAAAGTGTTGTATAGGAGGGAAATCAGTCCTGCTGAGCGTGGGCGGTTTTTGCATTTAGATTCAAAATTTGTGAGTGTTAGAGCACTTTTGAGGCATACAATTGAGAAAACATCATGTCTGACCTGTAAATATCGAAATAGGGAGGAAAATGGTTCAATTTTGGAGGTCAGCAAAGGACTTCAGTCTGCTTGCAGTCAACACAGAGTTTTACTGCTTGGACTCAGCAGAGAGTTTTACATATTTATTTTAGCGACATACTCACTTTAAAGCTGTAGTTTAGCTAAAAAAAAATAATTTTATCTACAGCTTTAATTATATTACTTACCTGTAATGAAGTATGTCCTAAGATGTGCAGTCTGCCAGATTCTGTAGAAATCTTCAATGCAGGGCTGCCCTGTCCTCTTCTTGCTGCTAACACAATATGAAAATAGGGGAGAGTCCAATCAGCCACAGGATTCTCTCCTCCATTCACAGATCATATTACAGGCAATGTAATCAGTGAAATAATTTTTCTTAATGGAGGAGAGGGGAGGAGGGGGTGCATCCCTGTTAGATCATGTTTAGTGCAGCTGAGACCCAAAACTGTTATACCCAACCGTGCCTGAAGTTCAGCAACTGGAAGAGAACGGGGTAGCCCTGCACTGAAGCTTTCTACAGAATCCATCAGTCTGCACATAATGGGACTTTTTCATTACAGCTAAGCAATGTAACCAAAGCTGTAGAAAAAATATGTTTTATGACTAAACTTCAACTTTAAAGGTCCATTCAAACTAAGAACTGCATGTGAATCACACAGGAATGTGCTGCGTGTTCCCTTTGCAATTCACATGCCGTTCTTTTTTAGTGCAATTTCAGCCCATTCATTTGAAAGGGAGAAAATTGCACCACACCACACCAAAAGTAGTGCATGAAACGCACTAAAAATGCATCACATGGTACTTTTGCACAATGCGAAAGGGCCAGATCTAAGGGGGGGGGGGGTGCTGGAATAGGCTGTGCCTCCCCCCAGATTTTAGCTGAACCCCCCCAGGTCAGTGTATCCACTGATCCATGAGCCAGTCTTGCGGGGGCAATTAATGTAAGAATGCACTGTGCTGGGGATACCTGATGTAAAGGGGCACTTTGATTCAGATACCTGATGTAAATGGGAACTCTGAGGGGGTAACTGATCATATGTTAGGGGCACTCTGATGGGAACAGATTGATTGTAAGGAAGCACTCTAACAGGAACCCTGATGTAAGGGGACTCTGGTGGGGAGCCTGATGTAAGGGGACATTCTGATGAAGACCCTGATGAAAGGGGAACTCTTGGGGACCTTGATGCAATGGGCGACTGATGTAAACTCCAATTTAGGAGGGGACTCTGATGGGGACACCTGATATAAGGGGTCACATGACCTGTTAATCATCCTAATCTAATAACAGGTTAATACATACTAGTGTTTCCCAGGTCATGACACAGTGTAACAGACTGTCAGTGACTCATACACATTATATATAAATAAGGTGCGGCGCTAAATAATCAACAAACAGCAATGATTATAGTATAAATTATGCCAAGAAAAATAAAATTATAAAATTCATCATAAAAATCATCATAAAAACAAAGTGACTGGTGACAAAGTGCCAAAAATACATATGAATTCAGTGACTTCCGTGGTATCATATAGTCCGTCACTGTTAAAGTGACCAGTAGTGTTTATAGGTGGTAGAGTAATTGTCCCAATGTGAATATGGGAGATCAAATTATCTCCAGTAATAGGTGCTCCATCCAGACAATGGTGAGATGACCGGTGTTAAGAAAAGGCTGTGCACTCACCAGATGCACAGTTAATCTGTGCATTTACAGACAATATTTCCTATGGATATACTGAAGGCTCCTGTGTGGATAAATCTGGTCTGGTCAGGTATTCCCCCTCACTGCTCCCTCCTGCTGGTAGTATGGCTCTGTCTCCCCTTTCATACAGCTCTGTGGGTTGTTGATAGCTCACAAAGAGCCCAGAAAAGAGGAGGCCAATAGCGTGATACCGTTTTTGCTTATGATATATATTTATTCCAAAGAAAGCAGTTATACAGGGGAAGAAACAAATTCACTGACCATAAGATGATTTCCAAGATGGCCACCGGGACCTGCGTGACGTCATGACACTGTAGCTCCTCCCTTATGCGTTTCGTGCTAACCGCACATAATCATAGGGGGTGTGCTTTGAGCTATCAACAACCCACAGAGCTGTATGAAAGGGGAGACAGAGCCATACTACCAGCAGGAGGGAGCAGTGAGGGGGAATACCTGACCAGACAAGATCCATCCACACAGGAGCCTTCAGTGTATCCATAGATAATATTGTCTCTAAATGCTCAGATTAACTGTGCATCCTTTGAGGGCACAGCCTTTTCTTAACACCGGTCATCTCACCATTGTCTGGATGGAGCTCCTATTACTGGAGATAATTTGATCTCCCATATTCACATTGGAACAATTACCTATACCTACTACTGGTCACTTTAACAGTGATGGACTATATGATACCACGGAAGTCACTGAATTCATATGCATTTTTGGCACTTTATCACCAGTCACTTTATTTTTATGATGATTTTTATGATGAATTTTATGATTTTATTTTTCTTGGCATAATTTATACTATAATCATTGCTATTTGTTGATTATTTAGCGCCGCACCTTATTTATATATTTTGCTTTGAGAGGTTATTTGGTATCCTTTTGGTGCTTTGGCTGCTTTGATTGCTTTTAGCGCTCACTTTGTCCTCTTTTTACGATTCATACACATTGTTGACATTGTGCCCCCTGACTTTTCTTTACTGCACCCCCAGATCATATAGGTTACATCCGGACCTGCCATGCGATCTGATGCAGGCAAACATACTACATTTGCGACCTGTGTTTGGGGTGTCATTAACTTTGCACTGACATCCACTGCAGATTCACAGATGTAATTTGAATGACTGGCATGGAACGTGGGCTTACCACATGATATTCTAGTGCGAACGAGCCCTTAAGAAAAAATATCAGTATAGCAACATTCATAGTTTTCAGTTTTTAGTGTATTACACACATTTAAAAAAAAGTAACCATTTACCTTTAGAGCTTTTCTTACTAAGTAAATAGAACCTATGAACATTATAGTTTGTAGATAAATAAATACTTGTACAGTACCTCACTGGAAAGCAGATTAGCATATTAAAGCAGGCAAGGCATGTCAGTCAGCAAGACTTATTAATTAATAATCTGTATTTCCCGGTGCAGATCCGTGTCCTTCAAAAAACACTCTGAAGCATCTAATACATGACAACCATGCACTCACTATACTAAGAAGAAATTATTTATATATTCAGATAATTCATCGATTATCCCGCCGTTGCATCTTCTATACATGCCTAAGCTATAAAAGCATTTTCAGCAGAATGTCGCCACTTCTTATCAGAGTGAAGATGGCCAAGGTAATGTAACGCTGAATGGTTTATATATTCAATGGGAAGCACAATTGGGGGTGAACATGCCACTGTGCGGCCTGTTTTACTCCATAAAGGGTCTATGAGGGTAATACTACGGGGACCCATGACTGTTCTACAGTGTATCTGCAGCCTTAACCTTTTTTTGTTTTGGGTAGAGTAGGGAAGGATAGAAGAATAACTAGAATTTTTGTATAGTTACCCATTACATTACCCATTTCCCCTTCTCCTAAGCACCCCACCATAGTTTTACATTCACCTGTCCATGCTACGGGGACCACAGGGAGCCACACAGCAAATGCTGCAAGGTCTCTGCTCAGTCCCATGTTTTTTATTTATTTGTTATCCAAAGGTGCGGGGGCAAAAACCTTCTCCGAACACTGATGTACAATGAACAGAAGGTCAGCACTCCTAGTAATAGCAAATCTCTTGAACTTCTTTAGATGAATCATTGTAGATAAAAAAGAAGCAGATCTTTCAAGGACAAGTTGATTTGATTCTGATTGTAGCTATAGTAAATCTACATGTACGTTGGTTGTTTCTTTGATGTTTCTATATAATCCTGTCAAAGCAATAATAACATTTATTGAATGTAAAAAAAAATAAAGAAATAAAAGGAAGAGAAAAAGAAGCAGATTGAACACATTTCACGCTATACACATTTAACCATAGATTAGGTTCTATTACTTGTTCTTATGCATTACTGTTGATTAAGGTGATAGTAAAGGCTAGGATTTCATGTTTTAAAAGTAACAAACATGTCATGCTCACCTGCTCTGTGCAGTGGTCTTGCACAGAGCAGCCCCAACCCTCCACTTTTTCGACCCCTGCTGGCACTCCTTGTCCCTCCCTCCTGCCAAGTGCTACCAGAGCATGCAGCTAGCTATGGGGGCACCCAAGCAGGCTTGCTCCTGAGCCATTGCTCTGCATGTCCATTCACATATAGAACCATGGCCTGGCCCCGCCCCCCTCTCTCCTCATTGGCTCTCGTACACATCCCTGGATCATGATGGGGCTCAGGCAAGAATTGAAGGGGGGGATGGGCTGCTGCACACAGAAGGTTTTTTTACCTTTATGCATTAAGGTAAAAATACTAGAGTTTTTACAGCCACTGTAATCTAATGAAGTTCAAGAGATTCGCTATTATTATCAGTGGCTATGACTTTCAAAATAAGCATTTAATACATAACAAAAGTGCACTATCATTTTTCTAAAGAGAACACAGCAGAAGTTGCCTGCCTTCAGGCTAGCTCTGTTTGATTGAAACCTCTGTCAGATGTATAAACAGAATTAGAAAAGTCCCTGCCCAGTAGTACTCCAGTTAGCAATAGAGGGGCAGAGCAGAGAGTGGACTGTCAGTCACCGCTCTCTGCTCAGAGCTGAGCGAAAACTAAGTCTAACAATCATGGATTGACTTTCTTTTATTGTTAGACTTATTAATTTATCAGCCACATTTACATTTACATTATATTGAGTTTTGTTGTAGCCTTGATAAAGGGGGAATGCATTCTGACCCCTGAAACACGTTGGCTGTTTTAGTATAAACTAATAAATGATATTGTACTCCTTTATTCTTTGGTCTGGCGCTATTAGTGCATTTTTTTACCTGGTAACCTGCTGAGGTACCCACTGGAGGGTGTTCTTGTCTGTTGTGAGCAGCCTAACCTAAGCCAGTGAGCTCTCGGATTTTTTCATCCTCTTGCTGCTTTATATCAAATCACATTAAAGTCACGGTGTCTCTTGGGGTTTTTATTTTTCTTCTTTTGGGGTGCTTTGAAGTAGAGCTGTGTAAATCTCAGGACTGTTGAGATAGCCTTTATAATCTGGGATCTGGCCATAGTTCAGGGTTCCACCTGGTAGACGAGAGGGCCCCTGCCAAAGCCAGGGTGGGAGTGAGCCAAATGAGTGCAGCAAGCAGCTGTGAGAGATACAGATGTGTACAATTGCACATTGGTGCTGTATAAGGGTCTGAGGGACCAAGCAAAGTTCTGAGCTTGACGCCAAACAATGGTGCTGCAAGAGCGAGCCAGGAAGCTAATGTAATTTCTGTTTGTATGTGAAGTGATGGTGGAAGCCCTTTGAAAATGTAACCATTTGTTTTGAAGAACTTTTTTCATTTTAAATAAAAGTGGGCCATCAAGCCCTGAAACATCATTCCTGGCTGACGTGAACTCAATATAAAGGCTCTAGTCTACACCATTGAGTGAATTCCCCAAACATCACAATACACTGTTATTATTTTTTTTACTTTCAACAATGCATTTATCTGAAGTTCAGCATTAAGTTTCTATAACTGGATCTTCACAAGTAGAGAAAAGTAGATGAGGGAAACCCATCAACCCCACAGTAATGGCCAAGGGGTGGCCCCGATTTTTGGACCTCTGTCATTAAGACCATTATGAGGCATGCATTTCCACTGGATGTGTTGTATTGGCTTTCTCCTGCAATTATGAAAGCCAATAGCTCTAAAATGCCAAGAAACGTGAGCATCAAAGAGCAGGAATCATTACCATTACTTTTTGCCATGTCTAAAAAGGTTTTTCCTAGCTTTTTCTCACTTGAAATCCCTTTGGAATATAATCTATAATGGTTATTTAAACAAAAGGACAAACTATAGCTTCTTTAGTGCTAAAACTGTATTTATATTAACTTTATTAATCAGGTAAGTATGAAATAATGAATTTGAAATGTTAATGTTTACCACCCAGCAGGTGGAGCTTTATGGGAGCAGCTGGTTTGCTTTGTGCTTTGAATAGATTTAAATAGCTTGCACTCACTCCAAGATGGCAGCATCCTAACCAGTTGCACACAGAATACAGAGTAAGCTGGGGTAATCAGAAATTATTTAATGCAAATTAAGATTATTTTATAAAATTGATTAAAATGTATATCAAAATGTTTTAAACAATACACTAAAAAGACCATAATCCAAGTGCGCTTACAATAAAAAAAAATGACACTCACTGAATTGCAGGCACATTGAGGTATCTGAACTTGACCTTTGATAAAACTCAGCGCCCCCAAAACTGATGGCTGAAATACAGACATCATTCAGTTCATGTGGTCTCTGGACCACCTCCTCCTACTTAATGTACCTTACTACTGGCCCATTCCTGTGTTGGAATGGAATGCTCCACTAACCAATAGTAGAGATTATGAGGTGGAAAGGAGTGGACCAGAGCCAGCAACTGAAACTGGACCATGTTTGTATTATGTTGGAACACATGAATCATCATTATCATTCAATATTCATGTAATTCTGATTGATGTGACCAAACAGATCAAATCACATACAAACCGAGACCCGATAAAAAATGAATCAATTATTTTCATAGTTACATAGTCAGGTTGAAAAAAAATAGTCCATCTAGTTCAACCATTATTTCTTATTCCTTATGGATTTTGTGTAACGTCCATGCTCAATGCCAGAGAACCAATCACAGGTACCAATCAATTAAACAAAGAACTAGTGGATTGATCAATTTTTCCATTGGTATTAAAGATCAATCAACAGTATCCAAGTGTGGTGAGCCGCTCCATATTTCAGTCGTTCTTGCAATCACTGCTAGTGAAATCAATCATAAATGAGTAATGTGGGCATTACAGAAAGGTTTAGGAGTAGAAGGTCACTACACAGCAAACAAGAGGTGGCCTACACTTTATGGGGAGGGCACATGTTCAATTCATTGTTTTTAATGAAGGTTTGCTTTTAAGTGTAGCTAAACCCAAAACTAATAATTTTATTTTTAGTTTCGGATAGAATAGGAAAGGATGAGAACCCCTGTCAACTCTTTAATTCTGTCTGTATTTCCACTAGAAATTCACTTTCTTTATTTGTCCTGGTGACTATTGTCAACTGGAGCAAAGATGAGGAACAATGTAAAATTTGAAGTTTTCAACTCAGCAGGAATAAGTCTTCCAAACTGGGACACTTGTTCTAGGACAACTGTCTGAGAGGTGCTGGGAACAGAGGTTTGTATCCACTGGAAGAAGGCCAGTTTCGGAGATTGCAGGAACATACTGGAGAAATTGTGAAGACACTTGTGTTATGAAGGCACACTTGGGGACAAAGGAAGCACTTGGAGAAACAAGGGTGCACTGGGAGACACTTGACACATGGGGCATATTTGAAAACATGGGGGCACAGGGCACAGTAGGGGGCACACAGGGCACAGTAGGAGGCACTGGGGACAATGCGGGCTAAAGACTGGCATGGATGACAGACATGGGGATGCAAGTAGAATGCTTGCAACAGAGGGGCTTGGGTTAAACATAGCAATGGGTTATTTGACAATTAAGGGCATTGCCAGTCAGGTGAGTGAGGCTTAACCCAAGCTCCCTGTTACAAGCATGTTACCTGCATCCTTGTGCCTATCTTTCATCCAAGCCGGCATCTCTTGGTGTTCTAAGTACCTCTTGTGTCTCCTAGTGTGCCCAGAGATTTTGAGCACTGGTACAGAGACCTGAAGCTGGATCCCAGGAAAGTGAGCGTGACAAGCGAATAGTTTTAGTTTTCCTATCATTTGCTATTATTAGGTCTGCATGGCAGAAGTGCGGAAAAATCTCCCCAATGGTACACAGATGGCAAAGAAAATACAATATAGTTTATAAACATTCTCTATTCTCTCCAAAAAGAAAGAAAATTTTGGCTATAGATATACTTTAAGCAACTGATTATTTCTTTGTTGAGGCAACCAATAGCTCCTCCTTGTCTCAAATGCAAGCATACTATATCCTGTACAAGGTATATGTAGCATCAATATACTTTTTTCTCTGTCTTCAGAGAACAACAGAATCCCACTACAGTTTTCAGACCTGTTATGTTGCTGACACCCATGGGGACATCCGTGTTCAATTTCACTTCATACGTGGGCACTCTGTCATCAGATTGTGCTGGAAGCTTTTCTATCAACAAGCAGTATGTTTGCATCTATTGGTACTAGAAAGTAAATTATTTATATAACCTGATATATATAGATATTTGAAATAGGGCATTTGAAATTCTGCAAATTACAAAATAGAACAAACAAGCATCCTCCACTTGGCTTTTTGACTCTTCCATTCAGGCGCTGGTTTTGTCAGGGCCTGCGGGGTATAGTTTCTGTTGTATATAATAGGCTAGATTGAAATATTTCAAAACATTTCACATTGAAACAGAGCTTCACTGGGAATTCAGAGAGAAGTTGAACATGGAAAGCACAATGGTTCCTATACAGCAGATGTTTAAAGAAAATGTTTACTCTACCAGTGTAGCCTTGACATTTGAATTGGATTGCCAACCTTTTGTGTCCAATACCAAGGATACAAAGTGACGAACATACTTTGTTCTATTCATCCCCATTTCACTTTCGTCTAAAGCTAAATATCATCAATTGGTCAGTACAGTAACGTCTTTCATACAGCTTGCTCTATTTTCTCAAATATTGGGAAAATCAATTTGGATGGAAGCTGATTAATCCACCATTATTATCCAGACAAATCCCATAACCACATAGTCAGTACAAACTCCTTGATAGGTACTAAGCCCAGGACCCCATCATTATATAGCCATGTTACATAACCAATGAGACACATAGCTGGGAAGTCCAAGTGTGTGTCACAAAGTCATTTTAAAATGTGTGAAACTACTTAGTCCTTGTAATGACTACTAATAACTGCTGCAGTCATATGGGCAGTCATATGCAGACATTTGGAAGAAGGAGTTGAGGTCTCAAACTAACTTTTATGGGTATTTACACTCAGCGACCACTTTATTAGGTACACCTGTTCAATTGCTTGGTAACACCACTTGCTAATCAGCCAATCATATGATAGCAAATCAATGATTGCATTTAGGTGTGTAGACATGAAGTTCAAACCAAGCATCAGAATGGGAAAGAAAGGGGATTTAAGTGACTTTGACCGTGACATGGTTGTTGGTGCCACATCGGCTGGTCTGAGAATTTAAAAAACTGCTGATATACTGAGATTTTCACGTACAACCATCTATAGGGTTTACAGAGAATGGTCCGAAAAAGAGAAAATATCCAGTGAGCAGCAGTTTTTTGGACGAAAATGCCTTGTTAATCTCAGAGGTCAGAGGAGATTGGGCAGACTGGTTGCTGCGACATTCAGATGGTAGGGTCTGAATTTGGAGTGAACAATGTGAAAGCATGGACCCATCCTGCCTTGTATCAATGGTTCAGGCTGGTGGTGGTGTAATGGTGTGGGGGATATTTTCTTGGTATTAGCAAGATGTACCCAATGAAGTGGCTGGTTAGTGTATAATGGAGGTGGGATAGTGCTATCAGCTCTCCAGTATACTTTGCTCAGTCCATATTTTATGGCCCATTCATAAAATGCAAGCTGCAATGTAAAGCTGGTGGAGTTCAGTCTTCAAGCTCATGAGAAAGAACTGAGAGCTCAAGCTAACTTTTAGGGGCATATTTATAATGGGGGGGGGGTAGCACTATCTGCTCTCCAGTATACTTTGCTCAGCCCAAATTGTATGACACATTCATAAAGTGTGAGCTGCAGTGTAAAGCCAGTGGAGTTCTGCCTGTGATTAGAGGAGGGCCAGTTATGTGATATTTTTTGGGGGGTTTGGGAGCCAAATCCGTACCTCATTGAAATCAATGAGAAATGTATGTTAAAAATACGTTATGACCATTTAGGTGAATAGGCGGAGGACTAAAAAAATTCTGATTGGTGGGGAGCAGTGATTTTAATAATGCTTAAAGTAAAACATTAAAAGGGCAAAACTCTATTAAAATAACATGCCTGGAGGATGTCCTGACCTTACCTGTGAAGTGGTGTGTCTGTGCAATGTGCAGGGCTACTGTTAGAAACCACGGGGCCCCACACAGCCAACCTGACAGGGCATCCTTGCCAAACCCCCCCCCCCACACAGTTTACTATGCTTCAGTTATGAATGAACACAGCGTGTGATCAGTACCGATCACTCATTGTGTTCATTTAGGAAGAAATGGTCTGGTAAATGTGACATATGTAGTCGACCCTTTCCCCAATCTGCATCCATAAGGATCCTATTGTGTGCTTGCAGCTGCTGGTATAAAGGAGATGAGGGAAGCTGGCAGCACTGTAGGAACTGGAGCACAGAGGGGGGGCTTGGGCAGCAGGGGGAATCATATGGTGCACAGGGAGGGTGATGAGGACCCAATCCCCTGTATGGCTCTCTCTGCAGGAGCTGAAAGCCAGAGGGATGGAAAAGATAAGAAGGCAGCTTTCAGCTGTTGCAGAGGGGGCCATACAGGGGATTGCTTCCAGTAATTGCCCCCCCCTCCACTGTGCCAATCACCCTCCCTGCCCACATCTGATTTACTCAGCTGGCCTCGCCCCGTACCGGAGGACTGGTGGTACCCCCTTATCCAAGGCCCTGGCAATGTGTACAAACTGCTACTGCAATACTGACATTTAACATTGCTGGCAAAATTACAGCTCCCAGCCGCTTCATTCTGTTTGTAAACTAAATGGTTGAGGATTCTATTCATCTATACCAGGCCCTTCTCTTAGATGAGGGTCTGCTTTACATGTTTTGGAGGTTCCCCCATAATTCATGCCAAAAAACCCTTCTGGTCTGGTATGAATTCATGCAAGGGGAACACACACACACAAAAGAAAAACTGTGTGGGATCCCCCATAAATTCAAACCAGACCCTTCTGGGGCAGGAGACCTAACCTGTTACTACTTGGTCAACAGAGGTCTCTGGAGAGAAATGGTCTTTTTTGTTTGCACCAAACCATGAAACGCTATTTTCAGCAGTGCAGTCAAGGCTGCGGAAAAAACGGTACAAGTGAAAATCAATTAAATTGTTCATTACATTTCCAACTTTCTATTAGCTGAGGAAGCATTATAACCGATGAGCTGATTGAACCCCCCCACCCTCTGCTGCAGAATATGAATTCCCGATAACAAAGAATGGATTGTAGAAGTGCATCTTCCATCCAGGAAGGATCATGCTTTTATGTTTCCAGCGTGAAGAGAGGCTAAATGGCCCTGACTGAAGATCATTCCTCTCCTGCCAGCAGGATGGGACAAATCTGCTCATACGTCCCGGCTTCCCCAGAGCACTGCTCACAAATCCACATTTGTAATGCTGCAGATTCTCCACGCTAACAGTGCATGAGCCGGATAAGACTGGGATTTAGAGAGGGGGGGGGGGCTCGTAAATCTCAGTGTCTTCTGCTACGCTAGATTTTTTTTTTTCGTAAGATGTGTCAGCATCTTTTGAGTAAATTAGATTGTGTCTATAAGAAATATGACTCTCAGTTAACTATTTACCCAGCATGAGTCCTGGTTCGTTCAAAGGGCCGATCTGCCTAAAACTGCGGAGCTTTCGGTTTTCAGCTTCTGGGCTCCATCACTGGTCATTTGTGGTCTGCTGAAAATAAGTACAGTAATAAAGTTTCCGTAGCATTAAGGAGATCCTGTTGCCAAACCATTTATCCAACCGCTTCCTGACCGCCTCACGTAGGAGTATGGTGACAGAGGGGCTCTCCTGTACCAAATCACATGTTTAATACGTGATCCAGCTCCTCTGGGTAGGGGGCGCATGCACCTGCTGCCCCGGCTGTGCTGGGACTCGCTGATTGGTGAAGAGAATGACAAGCATGGGCGGACTGACCATTTGGAAACTCGGGCACTGCCCGAGGGCCTGGGTCAGTAGGGGGCCCCATGAGATGCCCCTGGTACCTTTTTCATAGGCTTGTTTGAGTTTGGGCAAGGACACAGGGGCCCCATGATCTCCTATTGCCCGGGGACCCCATGAGTTGTCAGTCCACCCCTGATGACAGGACAGAGCTATGTAAACAGCACAGATCTCTGTCCTGTCAGCAGAGATGTGCTGGTTTTTGTTTCCCTGAAAAGCAGGGAATAAAAACTGGCACATCCCTTAGTAAAATCACAGCACAGTACACACACCAAGAACTGTTAGGCACACACTTAAGCCCTTGATTGCTCCTAGAAGTTAACTCCTTACCAACCAATACAGTGTCAGTGCAGTGTATATTATTAGCACTGATCACTGTATTAGTATCACTGGTTCCCACAAAGTGTCAGTTAGTGCCAGATTGCCGGCCATACTATCACAGTCCCGCTATAAGTCACTGATCACCACCATTACTAGTATAAAAAAATAAATAATTAAAAATCCCAGTATATATAGCGCCATTTGTAAATGCTATAACTTTCACATAAACCAATTAATTTACACGTATTGGGATTTTCTTTTAGCAAAGAGATGTAGCAGAATACATTTTGGCCTAAATTTATGATGAAATTTGATTTTTTTTTAAATTTTTTATTAGATATGTTTTATAGCAGATAGTAAAAAATATTGTTTGATTTCAAAATTTTCAGTTTTTTTCATTTATATAATAAAAAAATCCAGCGGTGATCAAATACCACCAAAATAAAGCTCTATTTATGTGAAAAAAAATTATATCAATTTCATTTGGGTACAGTGTTGCATGACCGTGCAATTGTCCGTTAAAGTAACGCAGTGCCAAAAAAAAAATTAAACATCAATCTTCCAACAACATTATATGTGCATTTAATCCCTTAAACACACAAACAGTATAATATTGTTGGAAGATTTATGTTTAAATGAATAGCAACAGAGTCTCTTTAGTGCTACGGAAACTTTGGTATGCATGTTATTATCCTGTAAAAGCCCTCCTTGTGCAGACCTCCAAAAGCCCTGAACCTACTGCTTGGTGCTGCCATCTTAGATGTGATGTCAGCACACCCAGCAGATTCATGACTGTTGGACTTGCAGAATATCGAGGCTAATACTTACCCCTAATCCATAAAAACCACCACCACCCTTCAAACCCTCTCCACCTAAATAACCACGTGACTCTCTTTTTGGTGTAAAACCGGCCATAGCAGCCATTTATTTAACATAACTCAAACACAACACTTCTTACAGTACACTCAAATAATAACTGACAGTAATGATCCCAACTGGGTCCAAGGTTTTCGAAGGCAACGTTATTCACATTACAAACTCGAAGGTATCTGACACCCAATGAAAAGGCCCCCAGCTGCTACAGCACCGCCTTGGGGACAATACTACAGTTACATAGTCCAAGATACAGCCAATGAACTCCCACATTACCAACATTATTATTATTATTATACAGTATTTATATCGCGCTAAAGGGTTTTCTCAGCGCTGTACAATAGTGTGGGGGACAGAACATGAGACAAGACAGTACAATACAATACACGAGGGGTTTGAGGGCCCTGCTCTTTCGAGCTTACAATCTAGGAGACATGACCTTATAATTGGGAAGGGACACCCATACCTATGATGGGCCCAACCCATAATCCACCAAATTGTCACTCCAACACCGCCTTCAAAGACCCATCGACCCCCTGCCGGCTGCCATGATAAAACAAACAGACAAACACCTGGGGACACAAAAAGCTGTCCTGAACAAGGAACAAATGCAATGAACCCACACAAAACAAACACAGGACAAACACAAAGAACAAACCAAACCAAACCAAACAGCAAAACCAACAACAGGACAAACACAAAGAACAAACCATAACCAAAACAGCAAAACAAAAATACGAAAACAGCTCTAGGGAGGGAGGGCGGGAGAAACCACCCCCCCCCTTCCCTGTGCTGGCACAAGCTCTGACTGACCTCTGACAAGAGCCAACCCCCCTCCTAATCTTGGCAAGACCACCCCTCAATGTTGCGTACTCCAATCAGGTAAGTAACCACCCCCTTACCTCCTGCATAAACTCCCACCCAAAATACACGCTTCGCCTCGTCTGCACACCCCAGTCATGCTGGCCCTCCCTTTTAGCTTCGCTCAGTCCAGGTCTTGACTGAACTGTCACTTAAGTGGCACTCCATAGTATTCCCCTTCACTTCTTCCCCAGCAGCTACATGTAGGAAGGTGAGGGTAGGGGTGTGGGAGCTGGACCAGCTCCGGGAGTAATTTGATTCTTCCAGAGGAGAAGAATGCTATGATTAGAGATGAGCGAATCGAACCTGGCGAAGTGGAATTCGTTTAGAATATCAGGAAAAATTCGATTCGCATCGAATCCGAATTTTAGCAAACTTCGGGTGCACGAATCAAATTTTTCCCGATCAGCCAGCAAAAGTGTCACTGCAGAGAGCTCCGCTATTTCTGACAGTTCTGACAGTTCATTTACAGCGGTTGAAACATTGTATCTATTTGTTTCCATTTAGGATACAGATGTTTTTATTCGGAAATAAATAGATACAATGTTTCAACCGCTGTAAATGTGAAGGAACTGTCAGAGAACTGTCAGAAATAGCGGAGCTCTCTGCAGATACACTTTTTGCTGTACTGGAATTCTTCTTCTTTTCATTCTTCTTCTTCTTTTCGTTCTTCTTCTTCTTCTTTTCATTCTTCTTCTTCTTCTTTTCATTCTTCTTTTCATTCTTCTTCTTCTTCTTTTCATTCTTCTTTTCATTCTTCTTCTTCTTCTTTTCATTCTTCTTCTTCTTCTTTTCATTCTTCTTTTCATTCTTCTTCTTTTCATTCTTCCTCTTCTTCTTTTCATTCTTCTTTTCATTCTTCTTTTCATTCTTCTTCTCATTCTTCTTTTCATTCTTCTTCTTCTTCTTTTCATTCTTCTTCTTCTTTTCATTCTTCTTCTTTTCATTCTTCTTTTACTTCTTTTCATTCTTCTTCTTCTTCTTTTCATTCTTCTTCTTTTCATTCTTCTTTTCATTCTTCTTCTTCTTCTTCTTTTCATTCTTCTTCTTCTTCTTTTCATTCTTCTTTTCATTCTTCTTTTCATTCTTCTTTTCATTTTTCTTCTCATTCTTCTTCTCATTCTTCTTCTTCTTCTTTTCATTCTTCTTCTTCTTTTCATTCTTCTTCTTCTTCTTTTCATTCTTCTTCTTCTTCTTTTCATTCTTCTTTTCATTCTTCTTCTTCTTCTTTTCATTCTTCTTCTTCTTCTTTTCATTCTTCTTCTTCTTCTTTTCATTCTTCTTTTCATTCTTCTCATTCTTCTTTTAATTCTTCTTCTCATTCTTCTTTTCATTCTTCTTCTTTTCATTCTTCTTTTCATTCTTCTCATTCTTCTTTTCATTCTTCTTTTCATTCTTCTTTTCATTCTTCTTCTTTTCATTCTTCTTTTCATTCTTCTTCTTCTTTTCATTCTTCTTCTTCTTCTTTTCATTCTTCTTTTCATTCTTCTTCTTCTTCTTTTCATTCTTCTTTTCATTCTTCTTCTTCTTCTTTTCCTTCTTCTTCTTCTTTTCATTCTTCTTTTCATGCTTCTTCTTCTTTTCATTCTTCTTTTCATTCTTCTCATTCTTCTTTTCATTCTTCTTTTCATTCTTCTTCTCATTCTTCTTTTCATTCTTCTTCTTTTCATTCTTCTTTTCATTCTTCTCATTCTTCTTTTCATTCTTCTTCTCATTCTTCTTTTCATTCTTCTTCTTCTTCTTTTCATTCTTCTTCTTCTTCTTCTTTTCATTCTTCTTCTTCTTTTCATTCTTCTTTTCATTCTTCTTCTTCTTCTTTTCATTCTTCTTCTTCTTCTTTTCATTCTTCTTCTTCTTCTTTTCATTCTTCTTTTCATTCTTCTTCTTCTTCTTCTTCTTTTCATTCTTCTTTTCATTCTTCTTTTCATTCTTCTTTTCATTCTTCTTCTTCTTCTTTTCATTCTTCTTCTTTTCATTCTTCTCATTCTTCTTTTCATTCTTCTTTTCATTCTTGTTCTCATTCTTCTTTTCATTCTTCTTCTTCTTTTCATTCTTCTTTTCATTCTTCTCATTCTTCTTTTCATTCTTCTTTTCATTCTTCTTCTCATTCTTCTTTTCATTCTTCTTCTTCTTCTTTTCATTCTTCTTTTCATTCTTCTTCTTCTTCTTTTCATTCTTCTTCTTCTTCTTCTTTTCATTCTTCTTTTCATTCTTCTTCTTCTTCTTCTTCGTCGTGCCCCGTGACTGCCCAAATGAGTGAAGTGTGCGGTGATTCTAAGATCGACGGCACTCATCTGCATGTCATACTGACTGACAGTATTATTTCTCTTCCCCAGCAGACTCCAAGGGCATTTAAATTAAAGGTACAGTGTTCTGCACTAATATAAAGGCTCTCTGAAGCCTAGAAACCCTTTTAATAAGTTAAATTTGCGGCGAATAAATTTGCATCGAATCGAATTTCTCCCGCAAATTCGGCGAATCAGCCGAATCGAATTTTTGAATAATTCGCTCATCTCTAGCTATGATGTTCAAAGTCACATTGCAAGTGATTAAAAATAATTTAAGGAATGGGAAAACACACCAAGAAAATCAAGTGTATCTATGGTCAAAATTGAAATCATATATTATGTAGCACCCTCCTAGATAGGTTGCTAAGTTGCATAAATTTAGGTTTTGGCTCCACTGTAACCAATGGAGCAGGTTGATTGTTTTGGACTGTTCTGGGATTGTACTTTGCTCCTGCCTGCCTTCCAGAACCCTCTTCTTCTGGAACATAGGAGAAGGGTAATGAATATTTATGCTGCCTCAACCAATCCCTGATCAGAAAAGTGACCAGCAGGAGGCAGCAGTGTGCATAAATAGTCTGGGGCCTGGAAAAGCAGGGTCCTTTACCTGTTGGAGAGAGACCTAGCCCGGAGGGGCTGTCTGCTACCCTGGACCATCTAGTGGAGCTACACGTGATTCCATATGGTCTCAGCTGAGGGAGACCTGGGGGACGATACCTAAAAGAGAAAACAGTCTGGAACAAAGATCTGGCCGGGAGGCTCACGGTACATGGTCTGGAGGCATCCATGTCTAGAGGGACACAGTGAGCAAAAACCTGAGCTAGATCCTGGAGAGACAGTGGGAGCGTAGTGATGTCTCTTCTGGTGAGTGGTACGCACGCTGGTTTGTGGCGTTCCAGAGTGACTTCCTTCTATTTAGAAGGGATTTCTATCTATTTTTGCCAGTCCACTTCTATAAATGGAAATAAGCCTTATAATATGAGCCTTTGTGTCTATTATGAAAGCCTGAGTATATTTTTAAAAATGTGAGTGTATAAAAGCCAGACTTTTTTTTAAATTAAAGATTTTTTACAGTATTGCACTATTTGTTGTTTTTGTTTTTTCTTCCATTGTCATCCAATCGTGGGAGTCGTCTCTGGAGGATATTGAGTACAGAGTTATCTGGGAGGACACACCCAGTCACTTTAAACTTGTTTGACTTTTTTGCCATATCAGCAAAGAGTACATTCCATTTGGTGAGTGGGGATAGAGCATTAATCACGGATGGTGTGAGCACATTTGTTTGAAGAATTTTGGAACACTTTTTTTTTTTTTTTTTGGGATTGAGCACAATTCATATATTTTTGAAAAACATTTTTTTGTGTGGACTTTATATTTTTTTGGACTTTTATTTATAGTATTTTAATTTTTATATATCATTTTTTTGCGCTGTGGGGTGTTTATGATTTTATTTGATTGCTTTTTTGAACAGCAGCATTTAAATTTCTTACGTTTATATATTTTTCTAAATATGAGTACTAATTAACTTGTGAGCCACTGAGGTATACTGACAATTATGTGTATTAGCTCGCTGGTTTGCCCACTCTCATAACATGTGCGTTTAATATCAATCAAATCATTACCGCGCTCTAATACCATGTGCAACGTGCTTGTGAAAAAATCAATATATAATTAATAGTGATATATATATATATCAGTCACTATTAATTATATATTGGTTATATATTTTTCTGTTGAGTAAGTTTAGATTTATTTTGTTTTATCATCTTTTATATGTTATCAAACAATTGGGCAATATAGTGTGGTTTTGTGCATTAAAATTCTAATAAATTTGCGTTTGCGCAAATACTGTGTTACATTAAAAATTTCAACACCCACCATTCTCTAGGGCCTCTGCTTTAAAAATATATATAATGTTTGGGTGTTCAAAATAATTTTCTAGCAAAAAACCTGTTTTTTCAAGTAAACAAAAAGCTTCAGAAAAGGCTTGGCTTTTAAGTGGTTAGAAAAGTGGTTGATGTGTGACATAAGCTTCTAATGTTGGCCCTGAAATGCCAGGATAGTAGAAGCAACTCCTGAAATAACCCCTTTTTGGAAAGTAGACACTCCAAGGTATTTGCTAAGGGGCATGGTAAGTATTTTGCAGATGTCATTTGTTGCCACAAGTTTTGGAAAATGAAGAAAGAAAACAAAAATGTATTTTTCTTTCTTTTTATGTTTTTCAAAACCCTGTGACAAAAATTATATGTGAAAAATATTCACTATGCCTCTTATCCAAAAAGGGGTCATTTGGTCATTTGGGGGGGGGGGGGGGAAGTTGTACTATTTTGGCCTTTTAGGGCCTCCAAGACTGCAATAGGTTGTGAGGAAGTGATACAAGGAAATATGCCCTTTGAAAGCCTGGAGATGGTCATTGGCTTTTGGAGACCTGTATGTGGCTAGACTGCCAAAAAATCTCTCACATGTGGTATCCCCATACCCGGGAGAATTAGCAGAATGTGTTTTGGGGTGTTATTCCACATATACCCATGACATGCATGAGCAATATATCATTTAAATGACAACTGTGTGTAAAAAAAAAAACTGTCATTTCCAAACATTTTTGGCAAAAAATTTAATCTTCCATGGACTCAACATGCCTCTCAGGAAATTCCCTGAGGTGTCTACTTTCCAAAAAAGGGGTCATTTGGGGGGGGGGGTTGTACTGCCCTGGCATTTTAGCACCTCAAGAAATGTGGTAGGCAATCAGAAAGTAAAAGCTGCGTAAATTCCAATATACAGTATATACCATAGTTTGTAGACACTGTAACTTTCACACAAACCCATTAATAAACATGTATTGGGATTTTTTTTTACCAAATACATGTAGCAGAATACATTTTGGCCATAAATTTATGACTAACTTTGAGTTTACTATATATTTTTTATAACCAAAGGTAAAAAATATATATTTTTTCAAAATCTTCAGTCTTTTTTTCATTTATATCACAAAAAAAAAAAAAAACCCATTGGTGACCAAATAGCACCAAAAGAAAGCTCTATTTATGTGAAAAAAGGACATACATTTCACTTGGACACATCATTGCACCACCGCGCAATTACCAGTTGAAATAAAACAGTGCCAAATAGCAAAATATGGCCTGATCATTAAGGGGGGGGGGGGGGGGGTAAATCTTACAAGGGGCAAGTGTTTAAATGCTGATAAAAAAAAAACTTTTACATTTATTAATGTGACTTTCACTCTCTTTCAGAGGAACAGTGACGGTTCAGCCATCATATGATTAGGGACGATTTTATAAACAAATCTACGGTATGGGATATCATGTTGTGGAATATATGTTAAAAATACACCTTGATAGGTTTATTTACAGCAAACTGATTTTTTTTTATATATACGTAAACTTGAAAACATTATACATTCCCTTTCAGTAAATGCACTTTATAAATATATATATATTTTTTAATACTGCTGATTACTTAGAAATATCTGCATGAAGAAAGAAAATGTGAGTAGTTGCTACATTGTTTCAGCCTGTTCAACAGTATTGCAGTGATCTTTCTTCAAGTGTGATGGATTCACTTTAAGATCTCCTGCTTCTCAGTTTGATATTTCCCTAGAGATTCTCTTATTGACAAGCTGCTTTTCATACTGGATCCCGGAGTTAGTGGTTATTAAAGCAGTCGTGATAAAGATAAAACCAGCAGTTTTCAGTCAGCAAATGAGCACAATCACAGAGTGCATGTAAATAGCCCAATTAAGTAGTTAGGAAACAAGAGTCTGCCATGTGTCATCAATCAGCCATAGTCAGACACAAGAGCCATCTGGGAGCACAAATATCCTTTTCAATCCAAGCTGCAATACTCCAATGGCAGGAAAATGATCACACAAGCACCAGACTTCTGTACTAGGCTATGTAATAAAAAGAGTCACTGGTGGAGCTATTATGGGTGCAAGGGGTGATATGAGATAGCTCCTGATATTCTCTCTACTTTTTTTATTACACTCACATGGCATTTAAATCCTAGCTCTAGGCATTTTTTTTAAATCTATACACACATCCTTTCTGGTGCTGTTCCCTGCAATAATTCCTTTCCACCATTGAATGTCCTCAGTCTTCCAGGATGAACGGCACCAAGATCTCTCTCCATTTCTGTTTTTTTCACTCTTAGTCATTTTACCTTCTTCTTCTGTCTCACACTTTCATTCTCAGTCTCTCAACCTTCTTTTTTTTTTTTTATAAATATTTATTAATTTTTCAACCAAGTAAAAATCACAATCACTTTCTCCTTTAACAAAAGAAAAAGAAAAAAAAAGAAAGACATACAATTAATATCTTCCTACTGACATAGTTTATCTATTTCCCGCATCTTCAACCACCCCTATCCCTTTCCCTCCCGACCCCCACCCTTGGAACCTTCTTCTAATATCTCTCTATCAATTTCTGTCTACTATCACTCTTTCCTTCCCTTCTTAGTCAACCTCCATTATCTAATCTCCGGTAGATCTGCAATAGTGCTGGACCAATGGGAATGAAAATTCATATTCTATATGTATATATAATAAGTTAGTTCTCCTTTAAGGAGGTCAACCTATGGTGGAATTCTAAAGTAGTGGGCCATTTTGGGTTAGTAAAAACAGCCTGCATCATTTAGCTCCTTGCCCCCTTGGGTGGCATAGGGTTAGGGTGGCATAGTTAAAAGGTGTATAATAAGTGAAGTATGGGGTGTTCAAAAACCCTCCATTATATTGGAAGGAGCTTTGTTCCTCTTCTGTTCTGATGGACCTTTTCAGGAATGCAGGTAGACATTACCCTGAGCAGCAGGTGACCTTACTGTGAACTCCACCTCTGGGGGGAATGCCCAAGATTGCTCCCTGGGTAAGATCATTAGTATCCCTCATTGTGAACAATGCCAAGAAATTTTCATACCAGTGGTGTGGCCCAGGTCTCCTCCTCTCTTTAGTTCCTCAAAAATGTTACCAATGCATTCACTAAGGTGGTGCCACCATCAATTTGTGTGACTGTTATTCTATTACCATTCTATAGTAAAGCTGCTACCCTTTCAGAGGAATCTAGCTTGTGCTCCAAATATCCTGCACTAATGGGAAACTACTCTTGGGCATTGACTTGTTTCTGGGGACAGAGTAGGGTACAATCTGTAGGTTATTGCATGCTTGAGGATGGTAGACCTGCTTGCTGGGCTTTTTGGGTCTTCTGCTTATAAAAAGGAGGCCGTGGTCCACTTTCAAGAGCCTTGGAGGTGTTTGAAAAGAGAGAGAGCTGCCTGGAGGCCTACTACCATCATGTAGGGGGAGCTCTGGAACCCATGGTCATCCCCATAGATGCCAGCTGCTGGATTCTGGCAAGACCTATGGACTTAGTCACTGATGGACTCTATCTTTGCAGGTATGCTAGGGCAGCACACAAGACTGAGTTAGGGTTTAGGGATGTAGGGAAGAAATGTTCTTGTGCATTTGGATACTGTCATGATTTGCACTTTTAAAGCAAAGCATTAAAAGTTTGCTTTTCGCCTGCTCTGAAGTTTTTAAAGAAATGTAATGCAAGTAACTTGCACCACACATAGTCAACAGCTTGTGTCAATAGCACATTGGGATATAAAGAGTGGATTGGCACCTCCAAGGTCCCTATCCTGTGCAGAGTTACAGAAAGTTCAGAGTAAAGTCAAGTGCACACATGGAGCCCGTGCTATGTGCACGGCAGGGTCCATACCTTTTGGAGGAAGGCCTTGGAGGCAGAGGGTGGATTTGAGGAGTGATTGGCTGCAATTTTGAGGGGTCCTAGCCAATCCCCTACAGGAGATTGGCAAGGGGCTGGACACCCTTAAAAAGTGTTGGAGCCTGCTCAGTGGCAGGAGTGTGGGAGAGGAGTCGGGTGGAGGAGTGAGAGAGGAAGATGTGAGGCTGAGAGCAGGAGGCTGCTAGGAGGCCTAATGGGATGGGGCCTGCCTGCGAGCCTGGAGTTGGAAAGGTAGAAAGCTTGAAACTCACTAGCCCCCTCAGCAAGGGCCACTTATATGGCAGGGAAGGAGTGGTGCAGCAGTGGTACCAGGCCTGGTAGCAGCAGCCAACCCACAAGCGGTACAGGAGAGGATCTGAGTGAGTACACCTACAACCCCCTGGGCGAATAGGGAAAGGAGCACTCTGGTGGGAAACCAGATTAGCCCCCTCCTACTGGCTGTTCAACTCTTTAAAGGAACATAAGCCAGATCCCCTGCTCAGGAAAAACCTCCAGATTGCTGGTTGAAGAGAATTTCATCTATGGTCTGGGGTGGTACATTGTGGAGGCGCTGGTTATCTCTCCAACAGAGACTGTGCTGCAAAAGAGAAAGCTTGTAAATAGTTCCAGGGAGTTTGTCCTCAGTTATCGGTTCTCTTGGGCATCCTGTATACCCCTAACCCTATCTCAGATCAAAATCCCCTCAATAAATCTTAAAAACAAAGCTCAAGCACTGATACCTGACTCTGAATACAAGCTTGTATGGAGAATGTAGTTTGGAATGAAGCTGAGGAAGAAGGACTTACCTTCAAAATGCGTTAGTCTTCAGGGACCCTGGGCGTGGCTCCCCCGTGTCTGGGCTATGGTTTCATTTGGCCATGGAAGAGTAGCATGATGAGCGTGTAATCTTTTATGCTTGTGAATCATTTTTATTTGGATTTTTATTAAAAATATGCTCAGGAATATTCTCTCCCTCTGTTTTGTTTTTCTTGGAGAATGCAAATTGCCTGGCTATGCAGGACTATAGGGGAACTTAAATCTCTTAGCAACCCCCAAGGGGGTAGTGCTACATGAGCTTCAACTGTACTTCTCCTTTAATCTTTGTCTTTCTTTCTTTTTCTCTTTCTTTCTTCCTCTTTCTTTCTTTTTCTTTCTCTCTTTCTCTCTCTCTTTCTTTCTTTCTTTCTTTCTCTTTCTTTCTCTTTCTTTCTTTCTTAACCAAAGCACCCTTGGGCACCTCACCTAGTGAGAAATAAGACATGCCACAATAAATGGGGTTCTTGTCCTTTTTTGCTACCCTTATGCAGGCCATAGATGGGGAGAAAAAACGGCAGATTTTTCTTTTAAAAAACGAAAATTCGGTCGTTCAAGCGGCCGACATTACCATCAATGGTAAAAAAAATCGGCCGATTTTCATCCCTTCTACAGCTAGCAAAAAGTGTCCCTGCAGAGAGCTCCGCTATTTCTGACAGTTCCTTCACATTTACAGCGGTTGAAACATTGTATCTATTTGTTTCCATTTAGGATACAGATGTTTTTATTCGGAAACAAATAGATACAATGTTTCAACCGCTGTAAATGTCAAAGAACTGTCAGAGAACTGTCAGAAATAGCAGAGCTCTCTGCAGAGATACTTTTTGCTGGACTCGAATTCTTCTTATTTTCATCCTACTTCTTCTTCTTCTTCTTCTTCTTCTTCTTCATCCTCATCCTCTTCTTCTTCTTCATCCTCATCCTCTTCTTCTTCTTCATCCTCACCCTCTTCTTCTTCTTCATCCTCTTCTTCATCATCCTCTTCTTCATCCTCATCCTCTTCTTCTTCTTCTTCTTCTTCCTCATCATCCTCTTCTTCTTCTTCTTCTTCTTCATCCTCATCCTCTTCTTCTTCATCATCCTCATCCTCTTCTTCTTCATCATCCTCCTCCTCCTCTTCTTCTTCATCCTCCTCCTCCTCTTCTTCCTCATCCTCATCCTCTTCTTCTTCTTCCTCTTCATCATCCTCATCTTCTTCTTCTTCTTCATCCTCCTCCTCTTCTTCTTCATCATCCTCATCCTCTTCTTCTTCATCCTCCTCCTCCTCCTCTTCTTCTTCTTCTTCTTCTTCATCCTCCTCCTCCTCCTCTTCTTCCTCATCCTCATCCTCTTCTTCTTCTTCTTCTTCATCATCCTCATCTTCTTCTTCTTCTTGTTCTTCATCCTCTTCTTCATCTTCATCCTCTTCTTCTTCTTCTTCTTCTTCTTCTTCATCCTCATCCTCTTCTTCTTCTTCTTCATCCTCATCCTCTTCTTCTTCTTCTTCATCCTCATCCTCTTCTTCTTCTTCTTCATCATCCTCATCCTCCTCTTCATCATCATCATCCTCATCCTCCTCTTCATCATCATCATCCTCATCCTCTTCTTCTTCATCCTCCTCTTCTTCTTCATCCTCATCCTCTTCTTCTTCTTCATCATCCTCATCCTCTTCTTCTTCTTCATCCTCATCCTCTTCTTCTTCATCCTCTTCTTCTTCCTCTTCTTCTTCTTCATCCTCTTCTTCATCCTCTTCCTCTTCTTCTTTTTCTTCTTTTTGTCTTCCTCTTGCAGGTCACTGCTCATGCGCAGATTTTTTATCGGTAAAAAATCGGCCGATTTGCCCACTAATTGCCGCGAAAATCGGCCGATCGGCAAAATCGGCCGATTTTTTTCCAACTTTACCGAAAAAAAAAAACGGCCAAAATACCGAAAAACGGCCGACCAAATCGCCCACTAACGATCCGAAAATCGGCCGATTTTATTTTCGGCCGAAAAATCGGCCGATTTTCGACCCATCTATGGCCTGCATTAGATCTCCACTTTTACATCTCTTTGCTAACTCCCTCTTTTCCTTTTTACCGTTGCCCCCTCGTTTCCTCAGTACCTTGACTCTTGCCTCTATGTATAGAGACAGTCTACCACCTTGTGATTTTTAATAACAGGAAGAACAAACAGGATTTTTTTTACTACACTCTCTGTCAAACACTAAAGGCTGGACAGCATACAATGATGTCTGCGTGTCTGTAACACATAATGTCGGCTTCCGCCTTTGCAGCTGTGTTTTCCCATATAGAAGCAGTAAGTACTCTGACCTAGGTGCCATGGCACTGTAACGAGTCTTCTTGTCTCTGTCTCTCTCTCTGAGTCTTACTCTCTCCCTTTCAATGTTGTTCCCTCTATTCTTTAAAAATGTTCTCACCCCTCAACTTTAACTCTTGACCTCCCTTCTCTTTGCCTCCCAAGCCCTCTTTCCATCCCTATTTTTGAAAAGTCCAGTCTCAATCTATCTTAAAAGCCAATATCCGTGCAAAGCTAAACTACCCCATCCCTGCCTACCACCCATTCACATTGTATATTGTGAAAAAAAAAACAGTGAAAGCAATGAATCTAAAGAACCCATTTTTAACTTACTAACATTGGGCAGCCAACCAGCTGCTGATGGAGTCTACATTCATCCTGTCAAAATACTGTATAATTCACATCTTCTGCTCTGTCTGGCATACATAATTCCTCAATCTTCAAGCCCTGGCCCTGATAAAGGTAGCATTTGTGAGGCCCCTGAAACATGTTGGCTCCAAACTTTATCCTAATTCATATTGGAATACGTTTATATCTGGATAGTTTGTTATTGGTGTAGTGCTTTAATCTCAGATCCATTCAGATGCAGGCAAGGGAGATGATGGAAATATTTGGCATGGAGCTGCTGGCCCAGAATCCAAATATCCTGTCCACATTCCACCACAAATTCCCATACTGTTAGTATGACCTTAGAGTTCTGGTGCTAATCTCCCTGCTTCCCCTTGACAATGGAATATGTCAATGTCATCCAGGCAGGGCAAGGGCATCCAAAGAAGGACTCTCCTACTTAGCAGTCCAGAATAATAAAGACTCAGGACTTGGCATGACCACTCATTTAGGAAAGTAAAAAGGCATTTAGATTAGGATTTTGTAAACTACCATGGCTTATAGTTAGAGGGATGGGGTTAGTTGGTGCCCAGAATAATGCTTTAAAGATACCTTGTCATCAACATTAAAAAATGCACGTAGTACTTTAAATGCCTACTTGCAGTTTTTCCCTTTCCAAAAACTATTTTTATTTATTTCAATTTGCCTTTGAGCTTCCTAGAAAATTTGACTATTCCAGAAAAAGTCAGTTCACTAGAACATCCCCTTCCCTCTTGCATGTCATAGACCTCTCCCTTGTGAATGTGTCTAATTGCTGTCTATACTGGATAAGCTCCTCTACCCTTCCTATCCCTACATAACCTTTTATAAACCAATCAGCTATAACATTATGATGATCTAGCTAATATTGAGTAGGTCCCCCTTTTGCCACCAAAACAGCCCCTTTTTCCACCAAAGCAGCTCTGATCTATTGTGGCATGGATGCCATTAGGCCTCTGAAGGTATGCTGTGGTATATGGCACCAAGCCATCAGTAGCAGATCCTGCAAGTTGTGATGTGGGGTCTCTATGGATTGGGCTTGTTTTTCAAACATGCCCCACAGATGCTCAATTGGATTAAGATCTGGAGAATTTGGAGGCCAAGGCAAAACCTTGAACTCGTCGTTGTGTTCCTCAAATCATTCTTAAACCATTTTTGCAGTGTGGCCAGGTGAATTATCCTTCCAAAAAAGGCCATTGCCATAACGGAATACCATTTCCATGAAGGGGTGTACTTGGTCAGCAACAATGTTTAGGTAGGTGGTATGGATCAAAGTAACATCTACATGAATGGCAGGACCCCCGTTTTCCCATCAGATTACTGCCCAAAGCATCACACTGCCTCTGCAAACTTGGCCTTCTTCCCATACTGCATCCTGGTGCCATCTCTTCCCCCGGCAAGTGATGCATATACACCTGGCCATCCACATGATGTAAAAGAAGATGTGATTCATCAGACCAGGCCACCTTCTTTCATTGAATGTATATTATATAGGGCGCGCTTGTTGGAGCCCAACCTCTGTAGCTGTAAGATAAAGGTGCCAGATGGATATCAGGGATGGATGGGAGCAGTTACACTGAGGCAGCTCTTCTTAGAGTGGAAGCAAGGCTCTAATGCAGTAACAAGAAAAAGAGAGGAAGGCGCCTCTAAGTGCAGTATTGACAATTTATTCAGTAAACAATGGAAAATTTGCACTTACAAGATAAACGGTTAAAAAGACTCATCGTGTGGTAATTAGATCCAGGTGGGACATCCAGCCGTCCAGCAGCAAACTATTCCTATAGGATCAGGAAGTAGAGTCCAGGATGTGCCGGTGCATCAAAAATAAAGCTTGGAGAGCAGAGTCAGATGTAGCAGGTGAAGGGGCAGTAATGCATTTTGGAGCATGCTCATTAGGCTCCTTCTTCAGACCTTCTTTCATTGCTCCGTGCTCTAGTTCTGATGCACACTTGACCATTGTAGGTGTTTTTGGCTGTGGACTTGGATCAGCATGGGCACCCTGGCCAGTCTGCGGATACACAGCCAGATACACAACAAACGGCAATGCCAATTTTTTCTGCTTTCAACACATTAACTCCAGGGACATGCTCACTTGCTGCCTAATATACCCCATCAATATTCAGATGCCCTTGTAACAAGATAATCATTGTTGTTCACTTTACCTGTCAGCGATCTTAATGTTATGGCTGATCAGTGTATAGCAACTGAGAGGGGAACGAAGGGGAATAGTATAGAGTGTTACTTAATCACTTTGCATATATATGACCTTTCGGTGAGTGGGCCTTAACGCTGAGCAGTCGCATATATATGGTCTTGTATAAACAACTTACCATGCTGACAGCACGCTGTTTGCACACTCCCAGCATGGTAGTTGGCGGGGATTGGTAAGCTCCTGATGCATACTTGCTCTTGGGAGCTTCCCAGTCGCGATCACTGTAACAGCCAATCACAGCAGTCACATAACCTGAATGCTTACCTCTGCTTCCCAGCATCTATAAGCTCTTGAAGGGCCATGCCATGCTAGCAGAGAGTGCATGCTGATAGATACTGTTACTCAAGTGGGTTCAGCAGCCCTCATGGCAGGGAGCCAAGCTACTTCAGCAGGCCCATCTGCCCTTAGCTTAGGCATGCAAGCACCAGGGTATGTTTAGTTGAGAATAGCCCTCCACCCCTCCTGAAGACTTCTGGGATGTATGACATAGTTTGCCTAGGCCTGAAAACCATGAAGTAACTGAAGAAATGCAAAACAAGTTCAAAACAAGTAAATACAATATGCATTCCTACCTATTTACTAATGCTAGCAGCATAAGGATTAAAAATAGTCAATGTTGATTGAGAGAGTAAAGTTCCACTCTAACCCCTGAACAGCAAGACATTAACCTTGGAAAGAATGTCACCAATAACAATTAGGCACCTGCCTACCGACGGGATGACGTCACTCCTGTGAAAAAATGCAGTCATCCCGAAACACAGGCACTGTGCTGGAAAGTAAACTGAGTTGTGCCTGCGTAGCTCAGTGTACATTCCAAAGGCGACTGCAGAGGTAGGTTTCTTTTGTTCCAGAAGAGACATTGCCTGTCTCTTCTGTGATAAAGAGTCCACCTGCTTGCAGTTTTTGAAACTGCAGCTGTTGTGAGTACTTAGGTGTCCGTTTATGACACAGAGAATAGCTGCGATTCAACGGATCTCAGCTATTCTCTGGTCATTCAAAGTTTATGACACTCAGGAGATCATGTCAGCCCTTCTCTGGAGATCTGTGTTCTCCCTCCAGATTCTCCAGCCCAGAGCTGGAGAATCGGAGGGACCGCAAACTAAGCAGAGATAGTTTACCTCTGTTTAGTAAACTGATCTTTTACTGTAATCTCGCGAGATTATAGTAAAATCAGCCGTTTTCCAGTTTGTAGACCGTTCTCCAGCGTTTGGAGACCGTTCTCCCTTCGTTCGGAGAACTGCTTCATAAACTGCATTCACAGGAGAACTGTGTTCTCCGAGAATGCCGGAGAACTGAGCAGCGATCTATTACCGCTGGTTCATAAATGGACACCTTAGTCTGCTGGGGTTGGGGACATCACATGCAAGATGGCAAAGCCTATCATCAGTTTCAGTGATTTTGGATGTCTACACAAGGGAGGCTTTTACAGCTAAATGGTTTAAATAAGATATGTATAACGTGCCTCAAATATGGAAAATGCACATGGAATCTTATGGAAAGACTTGAAATGAATGTTCTAACAACAGGGCCTCTTTAAATACTCCAATTTCTTATCCAATGCCATTGACCATTTCTCTGCTTCACCTGCTGCCTCTCTTTTTCAAAAGAAAAAAAAACCCATAAAAAGTGAGTTGTTGCATGGCAAAGCTATGCAAGTCTCTTTTATCATCATTTGGGCTCTGGTTGGTATTGTTTTATAGCTGACTGTTAATAACAAATTCATAAACTCATAAAGTTTCATTACATCCAAGTGCATTTAGCAGCAACTAAATATTGTAATCAATGCCAATATACAGAGAAATAACTTTCTTAGGACAGTGCTATTGGTGGTCAATATTGGTCAAGGCTGCTGATTTTTTTAGTCATGTTATACACTCACTGGCCACTTTATTAGGTACACCAGTTCAATTGCTTGGAACACAAATTGCTAATCAGCCAATCAAGGAGCAGCAATTCAATGCATTTAGGCATCTAAACATGGGGAAGACGATTTGCTGAAGCAACAGAGGACGAAAGGGGATTTAAGTGACTTTAAATGTGGCATGTTGTTGGTGCCAGACAGGCTGGTCTGAGTAGTTCAAAAACTGCTGATCTACTGGGATTTTCACGCACAATTACCTCTAGGGTTTACAGAAAATGGTCTGAAAAAGAGAAAATATCCAGTGAGCGGCAGCTGTGTGTACAAAAATGCCTTGTTGATGTCAGAGGAGAATGGGCAGACTGGTTCGAGATGTTAGAAACACAACAGTAACTCATGTCAATATGGACCAAAATCTCTGAGGAATGTTTCCAACACCTTGTTGGATCTATACCATGAAGAATAAGGCAGTTCTGAAGGCAAAAGGGGGTCCAACCTTGTACTGGCAAGGTGTACCTAATAAAGTGGCCGATGAGTGTATATTTCACTGCTAAACTCTGGGGGTGTATAAAAATAAACTGAATTCAAGGTGTGAGACCACAGAGAAGACTGCAGAGATCTCCAGCAGGGTCCAAAGAGATCCCCAAAAGGGTTCAGTTAGCAGGACAGTGTAAGTTATTGATAACTCTACATATTGCTTAAAGTGGTTGTAAACCCTTCCATATACCCAAAATAGCAATGAGACAGCACACACCCACCACTCCCTAATATAATACCCAACCAAGTCACTTGACAATTCTTCCCCCGAAGGAAAATCAAATAATTAATATAGCAGACTTGAATAAATAAATAAATACAGTCAAATCAAAGTCCAAAAATAGAGTCCAAAATACTTGAAACAAATCCAAAAGGCTCGGATCCTCAAAAGAGTCGATGATGGATTCCAGATATTCTTCATATACCTCAAACAGAATAAAGCCTCAACATAGTGTGTTATCTTAACCCCTTCACGCCTAAGGGTAAAACAAATTTAAATGCCTAAGCACAATTCTGCAATGTTGACATGTGATAGTAAAACCATACATATCATCACAACTACTTTGTACATTCAGGTGGATTATACCTTGTTTTTTTTCAGGGCTTTCATTTGGTGGTAAATGGTAATGGATAGCTCCTAATTTTGTTTATTATCAAATGAAAACTGGCCCAAAATAGTAAAAAGAACTAGTTTTTTTCTATTTAGCTGTGTGTTTCTTGTTACGACCATAACCTACCTCCGTAGAAAAACCCAAAATAAATTCTCCAGCTCTTGACGATCGCAGCAATACCATTTATGTGTATGTTATTTGTTGTTTGTACCCGTAGTACAGCCCAGAAACAACAGTGCACATTTTGTTTTTGTCTTTTTTTTTTTTTTTACCTAAAACACACTGACACTGACATTAATGCTAACTGACACTGATACCAATTTTTTTTAAAGCATGACCTTTGACCTTGACCTTTGACCCTGACCTTGACCCAAACACTAACCCTGGTACTGAACTAGATAAAACCTTAATCTAGGTATTTTTCTTTATTTTTTCTTTTCTTTTTTTTATATTTATTTATCTTATTTTTTTTTTTATAAACATTTTTTTTATCTCTCTTTGTCAGACGTTAGAGAGATACAATGTATCTCTCCTCTCCATTCATAGGGAGAGAAAAATCAAGGGGGCTGGGCTGCACAGTGACTGATCACTGTGATAGCCAATCAGAGGCTATCACAGCGATCATGTGACCCGGGATTGGGAGTCCCGGGTCCCGATCGTTAGAACGGGACCCTGGGCTCTCAGCGACACCGCGGTCTCTGTGCTGGGAGCGCGCCAAGCGGTGCACTCCCAGCACAAAGACAGGTACGCAAATATGCAGCCCCATGGAAAAAAGCCCAGTTCCGTGAGGCCACATATTTGTGTGCCGTCGGCATCAAGGGGTTAAGATCTCATAAATGTGCCACACGTGTTGCATGCAAAGACTTGAGTGCCACAACAATCGTGAAAAAATAAAACTAAATAAAAATAAATATAAATCCACTGCACACAATAAAGTAAGAGTGCATAATTACCCTAAGGTAAATAAAACCAGCATAGAATCCATAGTAGGAATGGAACTTCATACTTTTTTAATTGATGGATGTAGGTTAAGGATATGATGTATATTTTATGGTTCTCGTGGTGGTTTTCCACCCAATTTTATGGTTACATGTATGTCCGGTTTTCCATATCTTAAGATGGCTGCTGCCGGCGTTTTGCCCTTTTGTTAGCCGGTATTTAAGTGTATGAGTACATACGTCCGTATCCCTGTTGAAAAAGTCCGGATGTGACAAAACGCGTCCGGGGCACGTGACGTAGTGACGCACTGACGTTTTTTGGAAGTGCTTCAGTGGCCATTTTGGGTTCTGGCGCATGTGGCTGTTCCTATCCTTGGGACTTCCATCTACCACCATTGGAGGTGGTTTAAGACTCTCTCTCAGATGTGAACGTCCATTGTTTTGGAGCTATCGCCGAGCGCTGATGCTGTGTACATTCCTCTCAGTATGGATGCTGATTTCATCTTTTCTTTATGTAAGTTGCTACAATAAAATTGTGTCTTATTTGATTCACATACTGACCCTTGGTCTGTTTATAAGGTCTGTGGGAAGTATTCAGAGAAGGTCATTTGGATGAAGTTCCATTCCTACTATGGATTCTATGTTGGTTTTATTTACCTTAGGGTAATTATGCACTCTTACTTTATTGTGTGCAGTGGATTTATATTTATTTTTATTTAGTTTTATCCTTCCATATACCCAGTGAAGTGACTGGCCTCAGGTGATACACAGAAATGAAACAAATCCTCCTACATAATATGTACCATTTCTATCTTCAGTGTTCTCTTCTCTACATGCATGCAAAGTAATGAATTTATAAAGCTTGTCTGAGAGTTCAGATAAAAGGGGGCAGAGAGCTAAAGTTAAATTCTGCAGTAAGGAGAGTTCTGGTAGATGATTGGAGGGTAGAGACACCCCCCCCCTCCACATAGCACACAGGAACAGAGCTGAGGTTGTCAATTTGCTGGAGGTCCCTCCCATGTCACCATTTTTCTCTTGGTGTCAGGAAAACTTGTCAGAAGTGATTGATGCTGATAGCAGAGGAACAAAGCAGCAGACAGAAATTATACTTGGTGTTTTGAGTTGAGACAAGTACACACTATAGAGAGATATGCCTTGTTCATATTTTATGTCTGAGGTTTAGAACCACTTTAAAGTGTATCATTTTATTTTTATTTTGTATAGATTGTGGATTGGTTGGATGTCAAAGCTGTATTGCTGTCCAATATAAGGATTCACCTGCCCTGCTCACAAATAATTACCAGGACTGAATTTCATTTTTCTAATGCAAGCCTAAGCACCTGTAAACATGTTGCATTCACCTGTGTACATAAATCCTTATGCCCCGTACACACGATGAGACTATCGAACGAACGATCGGCCGTTTTTTTTCGCCTGCTAGTCTCACATCGAAAGTGAAATGGTTACTAAAGATACAAAAATTCTCCTATGAAAGAAAAGAATTTTGAAAGTGAAGTCATGTATTGCGTTGTATTTGTATTGTATTTTCAGACGACTAGTGTACTGATGAAACGAAAATCGTCCGATCTGGTATCGTACGAGAAACATTTTTGCGCTTGTTCCTTCGGATATTGTCGTACAAATTTTCGTGATCTGCTCTCGAAAAGCTGTGTACTGACGATCCGATTATCGGACGATCGGTCCTCGTAGGAAAGTTTTCGTACGATTTTCTTATAGTGTGTATGGGGCATTAGACGTAATTCACACAGTTCCATATGTGTTGCAGCATGGTAGCACACGTGTAGCCCTGGTGGGTGACCCCTTCGCTGTGTAGTTTCACAACCCATAATAATTCACAGCCGTGCCACAGTATCATTCTTCCCTTCAGCCACTGATGACCAGGCCAACAGGAGAGGGAACGAGGGCAAGACTCAGCAGGAGTGGCCACATTTCGACTGGGATATAACTCCGTCCTCTGGGGGCACAGATGAGCTGTGTAGTAGGGAGAAGAGGGGTTGTAACTGGCTGAAGGGTTGCCTGGATTGTTGGGAGGGGACCCTGCACATCAGACAGAGAGAGCCATGACGGGGAACAGGCTGGAGAGTTGGCTGTGCTGTGCAGAACAGGGAAGTGATTAAGCCGCCTACAGCCATGAGAGACCTACTAGGCACCAGGGAGAATCCCTAAGGACACAAGCCAGGAGGAAGGGAGTCTGTCAGATCTGTCAGTTTCATAATGGAAGAGAGAAGGTTGGAAGGGTGCTGAGCCAAAAGACCCACAGGGGCAGAAGATAAAGACACAGGCTGGAGAGAGGAGGCCCAGAGCACTGCGGGCTACCTCTTGTTAAGCTCTTAGAGATGTGTGAGCTACACAGGGACATCCAGGGATCAAGGGGCCTGTCTACTTCAACTCCATCCAGCCTAATGAAGTTACCATAGGAAACAGGGTCAGCCGCACACCGGAGGATTGATGAATGTAGTGTATATTTATTGATCCACAGGACACACAAAACATCAGAACATGAATATAGGACCTGTTAACGTGTTTCATCTTTTTACCTGATACTGATTCTGCTGGGGAGCTTGTTCTGTTGAAAAACAACAGACTTACTGGCTGGATCACTGGCTGGAAAATTGAAGAAAGAAAGCCTAAAAAGGAAAACTAATGCAGCCATCACATCTAAGAATTGGTAAGCTTCAATATAATACATGTTTGCTTTTGGGTTTAATACTGCTTTAATTTGAGGTCTTCTGCCCTGCCCAGAACTGAATGGACAGAAATACAAATTCCTTGGCTGATAACACAGTTCCCTTATATTTGTTTTCATCTGTATATTTAGCTGTGTGCCTAGAGTTCCGTTTAACGTCGTAGCATGGTAGCTGAATAGGTAATTCCCCAATTTTAGGCCTCATTTACCCCATTGCAGAAACATGCATTTTTTTCACTCTATCCAAAAATCGCTCCAAAATGCGCATCACACTTTCGTTGCCATTATTTATTAATAACACCTCAAATACGGCTACCAAAACATTCCAAAACGCTTGTTACAAAAACACGTGGGGCTCGGCAGAAAAAAGTGCAGGGGTTACTTTGGCACATTTATCACATGTAGGGCAGCCTATTCAAGTGAATGGGCTGGCCTATGCTGTTGCTTGACAAATGTGCATGGGCAGCGCGGTGGATAAATATGGGCAGCACAGTGGCTAAATGGTTAGCACTTCTGCCTGGCAGTACTAAGGTCATTCGTTCAAATCCCAGCCATGGCACCACCTGCCTGGAGTTTGCATGTTCTCCCTGTGCCTGCATGGGTTTCCTCCAGGTACTCCGGTTTCCTCCCACACTCCAAAGACATGCTGGTAGGTTAATTGGATCCTATCTAACTTGGCCCTAGTATGTGTATGTATGAATGTGAGTTAGGGACTTTAGATTGTACGCCCCTTGAGCGTTATGGACTGATGTGAATGTACAATATATATATGTAAAGCACTGCATAAATTGACAGCACTATATAAGTACCTATAATAAATAAATAAAATGTGCGACAAATCAGGCATAAGGTCACATAGGTGTGAATGGGGCCTTAAGGTGCTGCCCAGGCTGACATAGCTTTCTTGCTAGGGGTTTCTGCTATGGTGTGTCCCAAAGGAGCTTTCTATTAGGAAGGAACTAACCCAGTTCTGGTGGGTGGACCAATTTGAGAAAAAGCAGTTTGTTGAGGAACGTGGATGAACAGAGCTGAGCCAGTAGGGTGATCTCGATGGTATTGCTTTCCTAAAGTTGATGTAGATGATCTGGTTCCTGGGCCGGCAACTTCTTCACCCCAGAGGATCTCCAACGTCTACTTGTCTATAAGTGTAATGTAACAAAAATTGAAATTGAAGTCCCAAACCACTACCAAATTCAACTTTATTTAGCTAAAAGCTGCTGAAAGGCCTATGCTTAAAATTCACATTGGAGAATATACCATTGTAGGTTTAGTTTACTTCTGGTTTGTTCACATTGTTGTCAATCAAGCCCAGATGAAGGGGGCACTCTTGGACCCACAAAACACATTGGCTACCTTTTTTGGATTGTCCCACTAACTTTAATTGAAACTGGACCTTCTAGCAGTGGTGTGGCACTTAAATTTGAATTTTGGTTAAAAAAGTTGTCTGAGCTGCTCAACCCTTGAGCTAGCAATTACAATTATCTATCACCATGAGAGTGAAAACTAGTAAAAAGAGAGCACTTTCTTTTTTACAGTCCTTTAAACTGGACCCCCTACAGTCTACATCCAGGTCTAGTGTCGCTTTGGTGTTACTGTATATGGTTTCATATCTGTTCATTTTCTCACTGTTAGGACTCGCAGAAGCCTGGGTACTGCTTATGACTGTAGTCTTGAAAGCAACTCCATCCCTGCACCCTCAGGACTTTTGACAACATCAACAAAAATTAAATCAATTTCCTCTCAAAAGGAAGTTCCATTGTGCCTTTTATCTGTTTCAGTAATTTCCTGTAGAATAATGTGCACTGCATTAGGGGAAATTTGCAGTTCCCCATTCTTCTGGCCCATAAAAGCCTCTTTCCGTAATGATTCCTGTAGTGTACCCCTGCTATTCTTCAAAGCACCACCATAACTTCTATAGCTCCTTGTAGATCTATTGATTGGAAATTGATGAAGCTGGCTTTTATTGCCTTCATGAGAACAAACAAAGCGAAATGAATTGATTTGACATTGATTGGTAGTATCCACAGAAGCACTTAGTGGAGATTGTGAAGGTCGTTATCTGTTGGTTAGAAGTATATTAAACTGCGACTTTGGTGTAATTTTACCATTTGAAGACATTTTCAAGAAAAAATACAATATAATTTAGTTATAGTTTCTACTTCTATAAAGGATTACACAGAAATCTTTTTAGCCCTTGCTTGTATTTCTCAAAGGTTGCTCATTCAACACCATCATATATTTGCAAGTTTACCTTTGCAGCTTGAATCCATCAAAAAGTTATACATAAGGCAATTAATTTAATTTAATCTAATAATTTACATTTTAAAAAAAAACTTCTGCTTTATAAATATGGAACTTTACCCAGACTAGGTAGGTTCACTTGATAGCATGTGCCAGAAGGATGAAAGCAAACCTGTGCTGTCCACTCGGGACCCAATAAAGGCCCAATCCTCCCTCATTGCATAAACATATTTTGTTCACCACCCACCAGGGGTGGACTGACAACTCATGGGGCCCCCGGGCAATAGGGGATCATGGGGCCCCTGTGTCCTTGACCAAACTCAAAAAAGCCTATGAAAAAGGTACCAGAGGCATCTCATGGGGCCCCCTACTGACCCCGGGTAGTGCCCGAGTTTCCAAATGGTCAGTCCGCCCCTGCCACCCACCCATTTCACCTATCAAAGGAGGTCAGCTGAGTCAGCTGTTGAAGGAGACCAAGACTTTTTAAAATACACTCACCAGCCACTTTAATAGGTACACCCGTTCAAGTGCTTGGTAACACAAATTGCTGATCAGCCAACCACATGGCAGCAACTCATGCATTTAGCCATGTAGACATGGTGAAGATGACTTGCTGAAGTTCAAACTGAGCATCAAGATGGGGAAGAAAGGGGCTTTAAATGACTTTGAACATGGCATGGTTGTTGGTGCCAGGCGGGCTGGTCTGAGTATTTCAAAAACTGCTGATCCACTGGGATTTTCACGCACAACCATCTCTAAAGTTTACAGAGAATGGTCCGAAAAAGAGAAAATATCCAGTGAGCAGCAGTTATGTGGACGAAAATGCCTTGTTGATGTCAGAGGAAAATGGGTGATCGATTTCAGCTGTGACATTCAGATGATAGGGTCAGAATTTGCCATAAACAACATGAAAACATGGATCAATCCTGCCTTGTAGCAACGGTTCAGGCTGGTGGTGGTGTGGGGGATATTTTCTTGGCACTAGCAAGGTGTACCTAATAAAGTGGCCAGTGAGTGTCCATTTCAGGTGATACAGATTTTATCTTCAGCTGGAGTCTTCCAACAGCTGTTTTCTTAAGACCTGATGAAGGAGAAGTGAGGTCTCCCAAATGTGTTGACTAATAAGTTTGCTACATTTGTGTGTTATAAGGGAGTTTTCTAGGCTTATTCATGTTGGGACTATATTGTGCTGGGAAGGTGGTATGGCTATTATTCCTATTGTGACAATGCCATCAATCAGTGGGATACATGGGTAGCTCTCATGGGGCCAGTTGTGGATGTAGTTGCTCTTGTGTGGGTATAGTGGTTGATCTGAGAAGGTGGTGGTGAGTTTGTTGTTGTGGGAGAATATACTGAATGGGTATGTGTAGGTTGTTATGATGGTTTTAAGGGGTTTGTGTTTTGTGTTGAGGTTTTTGATATTGCATGGTTGGTGGAGGGGATGTTGTGGAGGTTGTGGGTTGTTTGGTTATGGGTGAGGTTGGCTGGGTACGTGTGGCTTGTGTGTGACTGGTTGGTTGTGGTTGGGGTGTGTTGTGGTGGTTTATGTTGTGGTGTTTGTGTGAATGTTTGATAGTAGAGAATGTTCCGAGTTAGTGTACCCCTTTTACCCCCCTTCCCTCCACTCACACATGATACCAGTACATTTAGTTGTATAATTTATTGCTGTTTTCTGCAGCTGTGCTGGTGTGGCCAGTCATGGCCCTTTGCTTCCCTCGTAGTGGTCCAATGCCCGGCATATCTCATCCATGCTGGGCTTGGTGGGGGTTGGTGTTGAGATCCTGCATTGACATCTCTCCCGGAGTCAGTGGTTGAATAATACTTGCCGATTGTTGTGGTAAGCCCAAATGGCTATGAATTTATTGGCTATATATTGTTGCAATATTTGTACTGTCAAAATGTCCTTCAACTTTTCAGAGCATCCCGTTAAGTCCCGGTTGAAGCAGTTATGGACTGCGACGTGTGTTGGAAATAACCAGCAGGATACAGCAATCATTTTTTCATCTTTGTATTTATATTGATTTTATTAATATTTTGTACAGCACAACATATGCAATTTATGCGGTGGTTATGTACTATTCCACCGTTTGTTTTAATGGGATTAAATAAATAGTGTTTTATCTATTTATGTTGTCAGTTTTGGTACAATGCCTTTAAAGTCCCTTATTTTTTATAAATAGACCCCAATGTTTCCACTTTAAAATCTAATTATCACCTATATATGGTTCATCTGTGAAGTACGGATTAGTCCTCATGCACAATGGATGTTTTTAAAGTGTTAATAAACCCACAACAGTAAAATCAGTCTGTAAATGCAGTAAAGCATGCTTGTTATATTCACTGTGGAGCCTAAGGGGTTAATTTTCTGCATTGTGTAAAAAGGCTGTTTGATCATGTCTTCTCTGATCCTCCCATTTTTCTACTGTTTCCAGTCAATCTGATGATAGTACAGAGCTCTAGGAGTCACTCTGCACATGCTCAGTTTAGTGTATATGGCTGGAGAGTTTGTTTTCTTGGGGGGGTGGGAGAGTGCATATGATCAGCATAGGGCCAATCAGTGCTGTCCAGACACAGGGTCAGGGGTTATGCAGCCTCATAGGACAATCAGCTCCTACAAGCTTTAACCAGTGCTCAGCTGGACACTGATAGAAGTCACAAGACCTCTCTAACTGCTGATACCAAAAGGTATTTAGCAGTTTAAATTTACTAACATAATTGCATTTCCATGTTCTGTGTACTGTGGGAGACCAGATATAGTGAATGCAGGGTCCTGGGTTTAGTCACACATTCTTGCTGCTCCTAGGGGCATCTAATGTTTACGTGTGTCAAGCATTTTTACTACCAAACTGCTGCTGCTCCTGGATGTGCTGGCAATGGGTTTTTTTTTCTGCCTCAAAATGCCCCTGCATGTAAGCCTATGTGTGAATGCACACATAGTGTTTTAAAGGAGTTTAGATGCAATAGGCTTTTAGAGGCAAAAAAAAAAACCCACTGCTAGCACATCCATTAGCAGCAGCAGTTTGGGAGTAAAAAATGCTTGACACACGTAAATGCTTGTAAACACATCTAAATGCACGTTAATGCTAGTTGAATTTAGCGCTTGTATTCATTTCAGTGGCCAGAATAAACTATTATATCTAGTGCCCGAACGCTTGATACACCTAAATGCGCCACACGGGTTTACAAGGGGCAAGCATTTTTTTCAGCCGGAACAAAGGCATCTAGGAAAAAGCCATGTGGGCATGAGGCCTTAATTACATCTACTGTGATATAAGAACTTTAATATATAAACTTGCTAATCTATATCGCTAACCAGTGCCAGTTTAAGTATTAAAGCGGAGTTCCACCCAAAAGGGGAAGTTCAGCTTTAAAGATTGGTCCCCCGCTCCCCATTAAGGATTGGCACCTTTGGGGAGCGGGTACCCAAAATTGACAGGTACCCGCTCCCACTTCTGCTACGATCGCCTAGGCGATTGGAAGCGTAAATTGTTCTTCTACCCTCCCCCCCCGTAGTCTTGTGGGACACGTGACAGGTCCAAGAAGATGATGGGGACATTCAGGAAGGTCAGCGCTACTTGCGCATGCGCAGTGGGCACCCGTCTGTGAAGCCGCAAACTGTCACAGCCAGGTGCCCACACCGAAGATGCCGGCACATGGATTACAGTATGGCCGCTGAAACAGGCTGCGGCAGGGGCACCGTGGGATCGTGGGAAAGGCGAGTGGCTGTTTTTTAAAAGTCAGCAGCTACAGTTTTTGTAGCTGCTGACTTATTTTTTTACAGAGTGAGTGGAACTCCGCTTTAATAGCAATTGGTAAAAGCCAGTCATTTTCTAATCCCAGGGCCATATTCGACCCTAGACACCAATCCCCACTGAAAACTGGAAGGCAGCTGTGACAGCTGCACATAAATACAGTCAATATGGGATGATCATGTGATCACCATTGACACCATTGCTTTTCATGCCCCTGGAAAACTTCTCATTGTTACAGGCAAGAACGGCAATGTGGACAGAAAACAGGATAGCTCTCCTAAAAACGTTTAAATTTTACAACCCTCTGCTTAAAATTGCCCATTAGGAAATCTGACCCTTTATACTGTATATCAGGCAAGATGAAAATAGGCTGTCATTTTGGAAAACGTCGAATTACATTCTTGTACTCTTTGAAATAGATTTTGTTTAGAACAAACAGACAAGCTTGCCGTTCTGCAGGACAATGAAAAGATCAGTGGGATAAGAGCTGTTGAAATATTCCCATCTTGCACACTGTAAAAAGTTGCCTATTCAAGAGGAAGCAGCTGGATGTCTCCCAGTCCCAAATGATGAATTCACATCAAACATACCCTTTATTCTCCTCTTACTGACAGAATATCAGATGTGCTCTACTGCATTCAACTTCTCCCGACTAAACCCTTCATCATAATACATACACATATAATATATATATATATATATATATATATATACACACACACATACACACTATATTGCCAACAAAATTGGGACACCCCTGCAAAACATTGGATTCAGGTGTTCCAATCACCTCCACAGCCACAGGTGTATTAAATTCAAGAACCTAGGCATGCAGACTGCTTCTACAAACATTTGTGAAAGAATGGGTCGCTCTCAGGAGCTCATTGAATTCAAGCATGGTACCGTGATAGGTTGCCACCTGTCCATCCGTGACATTTCCTGGCTACTAAATATTCCACGGTCAACTGTTAGTGGTATTTAAACAAAGTGGAAGCAACTGGAAACAACAACTCAGCCACCAAGTGGTAGGCCATGTAAAATAACAGAGCGGTGTCAGCGCATGCTGAAGCGCACAGTGCGCAGAAGCCACCTGTCTGCAGAGTCAATAGCTAAAGACCTCCAAACTTCATGTGTCCTTCACATTAGCACAACAACAGTGTGTAGAGAGCTTCATAGAATGGGTTCCATGGTTGAGCAGTTGCATCCAAGCCTTACATCATCAAGTGCAATGCAAAGTGTCGGATGCAGTGGTGCAAAGCACACTGCCACTGGACACTAGAGCAGTGGAGACGTGTTCACTGGAGTGACCAATCATGCTTTTCTGTCTGGCAATCTGAAGACATATCTGGGTTTGACAGTTGCCAGGAAAATGATACTTACCTACCTGCCTTGTGCCAAGTGTAAAGTTTGGTGGAGGGGGGATTGTGGTGTGGGGTTGTTTTTCAGGGGTTGGGCTTGGCCCCTTAGTTCTAGTGAAGGGAACTCTTAAGTAGTCAGCATACCAAGACATTTTGAAGACTTTCATACTCCCAACTTTGTGGGAAGAATTTGGGAAATGGCCCCTTCCAACATGACTGCGCAGCAGTGCACAAAGCAAGGCCCATAAAGATATGGATGAGCGAGTTTGGGGTGGAGGAACTTGACTGACCTGCACAGAGTCCTGACCTCAACCCGACCCGACACCTTTGGGATGAATTAGAGCGGAGACTGCGAGCCAGGCCTCATCTGACATCAGTGCCTGACCTCACAAATGTGCTTCTGGAAGAATGGTCAAACATTCCCATAGACGTGTGTTGTAAGAGGGACAGGCTAAAATGGTATGGGCAGCAGTAAACTGTGCATTAGACAGGGACACCCAGGAACAGTTCTGCAAACAGGCAGCAAACAAACACAGTTCCAATGCAGGAGGGCTTTGTGCAGCAAGTCCATAGCATAAAACAAACAAAACATCTGCTTGTCTGAGCCACTAACTAAATTCAGGTCAGTTCTTGACTAACAGGGTGCCCCTAATGGGTTCTACAAAACCAAAAGCACTTGTATTTTTAGTGTTCTGTCAGCAGTCAGGCTTTTCACCCAGCAGCAGGCTTCCAAGGAAAATACAGCAAGAGAGCCCTGAGTGTCAATCATCTTCCACATAAAAAGAATCATGGACAGCTGGGACTAATCACAAGATCTGCCTACCAGGTCAAATGAGATCCTAGAAATGGAGGCTTTGTACAGCCAAAGCTCTACAAAGCCTCTGGGCACCAGGACATAGGACAGGACTTATTAGGATCCGAGGAAGCAAATCCTGCCAGCGAGTGACCAAAAATATATATATTGTAATATACGGGAGCCTGGGATCAGATTCTGCAAAAGCCAACATTCTTTTATTTTTCAGAACAGGCAAAACAAAGTAGCAGTTTTCAATATAGACAAAAAAACAGTCTATACACTTGTGGTTCAAAAGCAAAGATACAGATCATCACCAGTATAAACAAGTCCCACACCAGAGCTTCAGGGTCCAGGAGGAAACCAGATCACAATCCTTACACGGCTCTGCCCTGCTCTCTCAACACTTCACAGACAACTGCTTGCTGCTTTTTTCAGGTTTGTCTTGCAGGCCTAAGAAATCAAAGCAGCCTCTCTTGTCATTCCCCTAAAGAGATCACAGCCCAAACAATGCTCACACATGTACATGTATATATATATATATATATATATATATATATATATATATATACACAGTGGGTATAGAAAAGAATCACCCCCTTTAAAATAATCACATTTTGTTGCTTTGCAGCCTGAATTGAAGACAGATGGTTTTTGTTTTATCCAGCTGTATTTACTCAGTGCGACTTATAACATCTAAGTGCAAGATATAACACCAACATGTCAGAAACATTTAAAAAAAAATCAAAAATGGAATCTCAGAATTGGAAAAAGGATCACCCCATTGTTGTCAGTATTTTGTTGAACCACCTTTTGCTTTAATTCCAGCCTTTAGTCACTGATCACGCAATTTGTGTGCAATTTCAGCATGATTTCAGGTGCAATTTCTGAAGACTTTATTGCTACTTTGAAGATTTTCAACGATTTATTTCAGTTTGCAATGCAATTTCTATTATAGTCTATGTATGTGAAATTGGAACAAAACTGCAGAAAAAGTAATGCAAGAACTACTTTAGCAAATTGCACATGTTCAGACACTGACATTCGCATTCATTAGATGGGATTTCAGGTGTGATTTAAATTCCAAAATCACACCTGAAATCGCTCCAGTATGACTAGGCACTTAGTCTGTCGGGATATGTCTCTATCAACTTTTCAATATTTGTCCACTCTTCTTTACTGAACAAGTTCAGTTCAATTTAATGGTGACCATATTTGGACTGCAGTCTTCAAGTCATCCACAGATTTTCAATGGGGTTTAAGTCTGGGCTCTGATTAGGCCATGCAAGGACATTCACCGTTTTCTCTCTCGACCACTGCGTGATCATTTTTGTTGAGTGCTTTGGGTCATTGTCATGTTAAAAGGTAAACCTTCTTCCCATTGAAAACTTTCTGTCAAGGCAGCAGATTTTCCTCAAGAAGTTGGCGGTATTTTGTCCCATCCATTTCTCCTTCTATCCTGACAAGTACTCCACCCTCATAACAGGACATTACCACCTCCATGCTTTAATGTAGAATTGGTGTTATGTGGATTGGTGTTATGTGGATGGTGAGCTGTATTGGATGTCCGCCAAACATATCATTTAGTGTTGAGGCCAAATAATTCCATTTTAGTCTCATCTGACCATAACACCTTTTTCCATGTGGCCTCAGAATCTTCAAGGTGAGTTTTGGCAAAGCTCAGCCGTGACTACATGTGGCCTTTCTTGAGAAGTGGCTTTTTTCTTGCAACCCTCCCATATAAGTCACATTGGTGGAGAATTTGTGATATTGTTGTCAAATGCACACAATGACCACTCTTTGTCATCAATTTGTGCAGCTGCTTCAGAGTTGCTGTAGGCCTCTTGGTAGCCTCTCTGACCAGTTTCCTCCGTTCATCCAGTTTGGAGTGACGTCCTGATTCAGGGAGGGTCTGTGTTGTACCAAATACCTTCCATTTTTAATAATAGACTTCACATCAAGGTATACATTGATAAAGCCTTTCAAATTTTTTTGTATCCATCTCCTGACTTTTGCCTGTCCACAACTTTATCTGGGAGATCTTTTAACAGTGCCTTGCCATCCATAGTTGATTGTTTGCTTGAGTTGCACTATCAGGGACTGAAATGCTCCAGGAAATCTCTATTCAGGCTGAGCTAATCAAAGTGACCACAGCTGATCACAGTCGAAAGTCAAAAGACTTTGTGTGCCATTGAGAAGGTGATTAGATACACCTGGTTGAGTTTACAAGTCATTTTTAGGAGGGGGTGATCCTTTTTAAAACTCAGTGATTCTGTTTTGGAATTTTTAAACCTTTTGTGGACATGTTAGTGTTATACCTTTCACTTGGATGTTATAAGTTGCACTGAGTAAATACAGCTGGATAAAATGAGAACTGTGTCTGTCTTTATTTCAGGCTGCAAAGCAACAAAATGTGATTATTTTAAAGCGTGAGATTCATTATTTTCTATATCCACAATATATCTTTTTTACATAATTACAATAACCTACTATAAGTTGACAGTTTTAATTCCAAAAAATAATATAGTATATAAAATTGCAAGCCATATTTTAATTTCATGTAATTAAAATGGACCTTTCCTTATCAACCTGAAGCCCCTGTAATGTTCTAAAACTGTCAAAAAAATCAATGCAATTTGGCAATCTGGAAGCCGCTCTGTTCACAGTTGTACAGACTGGCCCCAGAACGTTCATTTCCCGCTTGTGTGATTGGCTCATTGAATTTCTCAGATGTATGAGTACTTTAGACATCCTCTGCAAGTTGAATTTCATGTTGATGATATATTCCCTAAGGGCCAGTTCACACTACAGGCGTTTCAGTGTGCTTTTTTTCTGCATCCAAAATGCACAAAAAGTAGATTATATGTGTAAGAAATCAAATTTATGATTCAGCACTTATATCGATGACAAGCTTGCAAAATATTTGGTTTTTATGATTTATCATAATTAATATTAATATGTATGAATGGTCTTTTGACAAATGGTGGTATTACAATTCTTCAATTAAGCTGAGACAGTAAATATGAATGAGTTAGCTGAGACCAGCTAAACCAGCTGAAGACTATATTTAGGCATAGCTGGTTAAAAGTCCCTGGTAGTAATATGTCAAGGGTATTAGGAGTACCGTATTTTTCGCCGTATAAGACGCACTTTTTCTTCCCCAAAACTGGGGGGGAAATGTCAGTGCGTCTTATGGAGCGAATATGGAGCGGCCGGTCCGGTATTTCCACCGCGGCCGTGTCAGAATACCGGGCCGGCCGCTCAGCTCTGCAGCGGGACCTTACCTGTTCCTCTATCCAGCGGCGCGCTGTCTTCCCGGCTTCTGTAGTGTGGGCGCTGGGCATGACAGCCGGGTGCCCAGTCCGCATGCGCAAGAAGCGGTGCTTTTTGTGAATGGTAAGGCGGCACCTGGGACACATGACAGATCCCAGAAGCCGCCGGACCAATCACAAAGCGCAAGTGCTTCTCGCTCATGTGCACTGGGCACCCAGCTGTCATGCCGAGCGCCATTACAGAAGCCGGGAAGACAGCGCGCGGCTGGATCGAGGAACAGGTAAGATCAAACAAAAACTCTGCGGAAGTAAGAGCGGGTACCTGTCAAATTCAGGTACCCGCTCCCCACCTCCCCAAAGGTCAGCAGTCATCTGTGCTGTCCGCAGTCTCTGGTCATCCCTGTGCTGTCCGCAGTCTCTGGTCATCCCTGTGCTGTCCGCAGTCTCTGGTCATCCCCTGTGCTGTCCGCAGTCTCTGGTCATCCCCTGTGCTGTCCGCAGTCTCTGGTCATCCCCTGTGCTGTCCGCAGTCTCTGGTCATCCCTGTGCTGTCCGCAGTCTCTGGTCATCTCCTGTACTATGTCCGCAGTCTCTGGTCATCCCTGTGCTGTCAGCAGTCTCTGGTCATCCCTGTGCTGTCCGCAGTCTCTGGTCATCCCTGTGCTGTCCGCAGTCTCTGGTCATCCCTGTGCTGTCCGCAGTCTCTGGTCATCCCTGTGCTGTCCGCAGTCTCTGGTCATCCCTGTGCTGTCAGCAGTCTCTGGTCATCCCTGTACTGTGTCCGCAGTCTCTGGTCATCCCTGTGCTGTCCGCAGTCTCTGGTCATCCCTGTGCTGTCCGCAGTCTCTGGTCATCCCTGTGCTGTCTGCAGTCTCTGGTCATCCCTGTGCTGTCCGCAGTCTCTGGTCATCCCTGTGCTGTCCGCAGTCTCTGGTCATCCCTGTGCTGTCCGCAGTCTCTGGTCATCCCTGTGCTGTCAGCAGTCTCTGGTCATCCCTGTACTGTGTCCGCAGTCTCTGGTCATCCCTGTGCTGTCCGCAGTCTCTGGTCATCCCTGTGCTGTCCGCAGTCT